>NC_054534.1:63861594-63916594 GCF_017654505.1 Polyodon spathula | reverse complement strand
TACAAATAATGTAATGATAACCATTTTATGTTTTTTTTTTCTTCTTTTTTTTTACAGACAAGTCGGCTATAGGCATACTATTTAATATTTTACAATAGAGGTGTAACGTACTTTTGTCTAAGTTTTGTTATTCAAGTTATATTTACATTTTATTCCTACAATATTTGTTACAATAAAACAGAACCACGTGCATTTTAATTTACGTAAGCTCGTATGGATCCTGTACAATTCACTTGTTTTATACAAGATGAGCCTGTTTTCACATGCGTTCACAATATATTTTTATAGGCTATATTTAGAGTTATATGCACGAGAAAGCGGTATACATGTCATGTATACATATTATTAAATATTCATTATGTAGTTTGCTATGAATTCATGGTTTCTGTATTGAAAAAGTCGATGCATTGCTCAAATAAAAAAATAATATATTTCTAAATACTTTTTATATTAAGTGCAAGTAGGCTTTTAGCAACAATAATATTGCAGCCTCTTTTTTCTTTGCCAAAAGTTTATTCATTCAGATGCAGTTGTTTTTTGTTGACCTAAAACACAACTGTACGCATAGCCAGCATGTAAACTGGTCCTTAATTAACCTGCCTGATATTCTTTATAACGTGTGTTGCGTCACCATACCCCATTTAATGACCAGAATGAGAATGATGCTACATTCTGATTTAACCGTTTTAGCATGCGGACTGGATAACGACATTGCTCATAATAATAATAATAATAATAATAATAATAATAATAATAATAATAATAATAATAATAATAATAATTCGTAAAAGGTTTTGAGATTTTTTGCAGCAAGCATCCAAAGAGTTAATTACCCCCTCCCCCCTCTAGCCCCCGAATTCCACTACTTTCCTCCAGAGGTCTCATTAGGGGTACCCTAACTGCTATTTTCAACATTTCCTCAATCAAGTACCTTTAAATATACCTGCACAAACAAATTGGCGACAGAATGCGCAGATCATGTCACGGGTGAGACCGATTCAATATATCACAGTTGTTTGCTTTGTAATTTACTGTTGAGCTTGTGCCTGAAGTGCCAGTTGGGTAGTTTCCCAGCAGAGAAATGACAGCCTTCAGTTTACATGGCGTTCTTCTAACATCAACTATACCCAACTCGTACCTGTAAATCCAGGCACGTTTCTTTTTACAACCAACTCTACCGGATTCCATAATCAGAAAGAACAAGCAAGCTCGATATTCTGTTTGATATGCTACAGGCCAAAGACTGAATTGAAAAAAAAAAAAAAAAAACAACAACAAAAAAAAAAACGTTTATGTGTTGAATGTAGGCATCTGCCTATCCCATTACATTTTTGTGTAGGTAAAAAGAAACCCAAAATATTTTCAAAATCAATTGCAATAAACTTTAGTTGTTTAACATTCCAGTATAACCCAGTATAGAGCACCCATTTAGAAACACGTTTTATCTTAATGTACCTTAATGTATAATGAAGAAAGTTTGTCTGTCTGCAACCAAACTTTGCATGGCCTCCTCTTTCACCCAGGGAAGGTCGAGGGCTATATTTTGATCCAAAATTGAGACCCCTGGGTTTTATTTAGTAACCCCATTGCTGGATCACTACAGTAGCCTTGTAGCTCAAATTAAAGAAACCCACAAAACCCAAAAAGTAAAAATAAAAAGAAGAAAAATTTAAAAAAATTAAAAAATGGCAAAACCACAAAAAAAAAGTATAAAAAAGGGAAAGGGGTCAGAGCGCATTGTGCGACACCCAAGATCGGTAACTTATAGGAAACCATAAGGCTACCTTCCTCAATTTGTCATGCATGAAATATTGAAATATTGAATTTCCCCAGGCAATGTCGTGTACTTCAGCTAGTCTGTTATTTTTAACAGTATAGGGCCCTACACAGAAACCTTCAACACAGCAGCTATTTACATTTTTAAAACAAGACTATTAAACAACTATACTCTCAAAACAATAACCTTAAATTATTTCTGCAAACTATATTGAATTAAGACTATATATCAACTAAAATAGCATGTTTTGCGTGTGCCTATGAAGAATAATTGTGTTAACCAGGTCCTTCTAAAATCAATAAAATTAACAATGTTAGAATTTGTCTTACTTATCTTTATTTATTACCACAAATAGCTGTAAAATATTGACATGATAGCAGGTAAGCAATGTATCAATGCACAATAAATTACAAGCTTTTTTTTTGTTTTTATAAAAATGTCTGGGCTGATTAAAAAACTAAATCAAATTTGCAGCAGTGCAAAGCTTTACTCCTGAATTCTCTCCACAAGGATAAAAACATGTTAAAAATTGGCAAGAAACAACTTGGTTTTACATATGTTTTGTTCTTGTTCAAAATGGAGTTACACATTTTCTTGGAACAAATACAACAATATTTCTATCTATCTATCTATCTATCTATCTATCTCTATCTATCTATCTATCTATCTATCTATCTATCTATCTATCTATCTAAAATATGGTAGTACTATAGATAGGTATCATGCCTATTTTTCCTTTCTTTTTTTGTCAAACACAATCTATAACCATTTGTTTTGCTATTTATGGTTCTGTAGCTAATTTTGGAAAATTGTCTTCAAGATTTTATTTTTAAATCTTAATAATGTATTATTTATTTAATTATTGGCATTATTTGTTACCAGTAATAAGAAAAATAAGCAATTTTACAGCATATTTTGAGTGGTGAGGTTAAATACTAATTATATTTTTCAGTATGAGGACAATTGTTCAAGCTCTAATGTCAGGAATGTATTACATGTCCCTTCCCCTATGACAGTACAGAAACCCACCTATCGCCACTCGCCTTTTGTGTTTACACTAAACCATTCCCACAGTCATTCACTCTGCTGTATAATTTTATAAGGTGAAGGGCCTCATTGATGCGGTGCATTTGCAAAAAAAACAAGACTTTTTTAAAAAAAAGATTATTGTTATTATAAAACGTGCTACTATAACTTTGAAGCAACAAGGTCAGATTTTCAACATGCATTCACTTTTTACACATTTTTATTCCTTGTTATTGTAATGACATTTATCTTTGTTGTGGTAGAATTGTCCTGTGTGATGGGTATGGAACTTCAGTTGTGGAAGATCATCCAAAAATGCATGTTGCACATACACACATTGTATTATCTCAGTAAATTCAACATATAAATCCATATTATTATGGACATGGATCTCATATAAATACTGAAGCAGCTCTGTTTTGTTTGGACAACATTCATGCACAAATGTTCAGTCCTCATGCTTATTCAGAGCTACGTTTATGAAGAATCATGTGATATTTAACCCATCTACATACAGTAGTTTTGTACCTTCTTTCGAAACTATGATGTCACATTTATTATGTCAATATCATCTGAATGGTATAGTAACTACAGTATAAAATCATGAGCAGTACAAAGCAGCTTGGAATTCTTGTGATCAATTCTCGGTCTATATGTAAACTATGCCATCTGGGTAAATATATACATAAAAATCAATCAGCATGACATTTCCAGACATATCTTCATGATTAAACTGTTTGTAGTACTGTAGAAAACATAAACACAAAACATATACTCATTGTACAACACA
The DNA here is from genome assembly GCF_017654505.1 of Polyodon spathula. Taxonomy (NCBI): domain Eukaryota; kingdom Metazoa; phylum Chordata; class Actinopteri; order Acipenseriformes; family Polyodontidae; genus Polyodon; species Polyodon spathula. The sequence goes on along the minus strand of NC_054534.1, from coordinate 63,913,001 downwards.
CCTTATAGACACATGCTAATCTCATGAACCTGTGCAGTTTTAAAAATACACATGAATCCAATAAAGATATATTTCTACTCATATTACTTGAATTTTTAAGCACCTTTTTCTTTTGACATTTTTCAAGATTAGCTCAGGTATCCTTATGCTTAAACACAATATTTTCCAATGCTTTACTATGTTCTAAGGGTTGTATAATATATAACCTTTGGCCTAAAATCCTAAAACTGTCAAGCATCTGACAGTTTTAGTAGAGCCTACCTAAATGTGAAACACTTATTTCAGTAATGACGTGAAATACAATTTACAAAAGTTGTATTTAATTTTGCAGAACAAACTAGCTTGGTACCATAATGAAAACATCCTTTTATGAACATCTGTGTATGGATTATGAATGAAATACTGTGTTACTCAAGGTATTCATAATGATTGATTTGTTAAATTAAAAACAGTGTTTTTTTTTATTGCATTGGAGCTCACATGCTGATAGCTTCCTGGTCTTGAGAAATCATGTGATATTGTGACTAATGTTTGCTTTTACAGTGCAGGTGGAGTCAAATAAGCACATCAAAGAAAACAAGACCAGGGGACACAGTTGGAAACCTAGTGGAGACTGATTTAGGACAGAGGGTAAAAGACACTTACGGTAATTACATAGAGTGGTGAGGGTATGTAATCATTGTTGAATCACTGGGATCCTTAAGACCTGACTTGATACAGTTTTGTGATCAACAAGCTACTAGGAACCGGGCAAGTGCTGATGAACCAAATTGTCTCTTGTCATTCATCATTTTTCTCATATTTTTATTAAAGTTCACAATATCTCATGATTTCTCCAACCCCATGGACAACAAGCCTTAAACAAAATCTCAATATTCAAGCAACGTACCTTGGAACCATTCAGAATTATTATAAAAAAAGGCTAAAGGATGGCTAACTAAAAACAAAAAATAGGTACTTGTGTCTACATGTCCTTTAAATATATGCTAACAGTATCTACCTACACTGTCCCCTTGACTTTAAAAGATTAGATCCGAATACATTTACAAGTTACATTTCTTAGAAATGTTTTATATTTAATATATTATAAAAATGGTTCATTTAAAGTAATTGCAGCTAACTAAATTGTTTAATAAATCTTATATATTTTGCAATTCCATTAGCTAAATAGGTCTCAAAAGTATAGTTATAGTTACAGCTTCCTTGAACCTGGTACTACTACAGGTTAAAGGAAGTTTCCATTTTCTCTGCCTTTTTCACAGGAAATATGTTGTACTTGCACTTCTTGCCATGTTACTGACTGAAAGCATGGCAGTCAATAGGGGAAGAAGCTTATCGTTATTGACAGGAAATGAGCCATTGAAGGTGAAATGTCCAAGCAAATGCAACACAAACTGAAAGCATTGATATCAAATAAAGGTTTCTTTAACCAAGTGTAGTACCATATTTTTTTTTTCCTTCATTCTTATGGATGTTTGTTCTTGGAAATCTATTTCTGCTGAAAATTTAACTAAGCTCTTATAACACTTAAGCCTGCCACAGTATGACCGAGATGGCAGTGTTTATTCTTATTGTTTTTCCACTTAGTTTACATATTACGATTTCCTAATGATAAACAGTTTCCAGGCTAAAATTTTTAAGTAAACAGATGTGTTCACCCCATATTCCCGTTATTTTTTAGGGCCACATTCACAAAGCATGATTTTACCCCTGTTTTAGGTTTACAACATGGTTGTTAAAAGGCTTCAAATAAAACTGTTGATTTTAAATATAACTATTTCTTTTATGGAAAATGTTGGGAACTTAGAACTTGGGTATATGTTTTGTGAGATTATAGTCCTGTATATTGTAGTTGTGAAATACCTTTATGAATTATTCAGTTGCAGCCAAGCCACTTGTCTAAGCTGAAAATACATCGTCAGTGTCTTCATATTTCAACAGCAAGTGTCAACAATATTGAAATAAGTAGTAGATTAACTGGGAAGTGGGATCTTGGTTCGATTCCGGCCTAGGGGTCTGTTTGTGTGGATTTTGCAAGTTCTCCCCATGTCTGTGTGGGATTTCTCTGGGTACTCCGGTTTCCTCCCACAGTCCAAATACATGCTGTTCAGGTTGACCGTTCACTCTAAATTGCCCTGTGTGTGAGTGAGTGTGTGTGTGTGGAGCCCTGCGATGGACTGGCGTCCCATCCAGGGTGTAGTCCTGCCTTGCGCCCTGTGTATGCTGGGTTAGGCTCAGGCTCACCGTGACCCTGTAAAGGATTAAGCGGTTAATGATAATGGATGGATGGATTATGTGGGAAGTTTATTCTATATCGTTTTTTACATCTTTGTTAAAATGTGTTCTTCATACTGTCTATTTCAACACAGTACTAATATACGGTATGCTTACATTCTAAATTAAACAGTCAAGTCTCTAAAAAGCATATTTAAGTATATGTTTAATATTTTGGTACACCTGAACATACTTTAGAAAACCATATATACAGTTCAACACGACTATATACAGTATGTAGTCTGGTTAATATATGCAGAATTTTAATATTCACATCGTAACTCGTGAATGGGCTACCGACCAGAAGATGTTGTTGTTAATCTTTTCCCCCGGGTGAGTACTTTATCCACGCGCTTACCTCGAAGAAACGATTAATGAAGCTAAGTCTGTTTTCTCATTTGTCTGATCTTGTCAAGCATCAGTGTCCAGCCATATATCCAGCACATTGTCAGGAAAGTTGACCTGTACCACAGCATGTCAAGGACAGCCTATACGGTTGAAACAGGTAAAATGTTAACTTGTTTGCACTTGTGAAAACGAGTACCATCTGCACAATAAATAAATAACAGAACTAGTCTAACTATTACTGTATTACAATACAGCACAAGTGGTCTTGGCTAGGACAAAAAAGATCTTGGTGCATTGAATGACAATTCAATAATTAGCTTATTTCAATGATATAATAGACTCAACTAATGTAGATAGAGCATTAGCATGCATCCACTCGCCTAGGCATGTGCACTGTGGTGTTTAAATAACTGTAATAATTATACAAATTGTTTTTAAATGAAAAGTATGACATTATTTTGCCGTACATATTTTCTAGTTCAGAGGAAGTATCATCTGACCTTTAATATAATTTCTATGTTTACAGTATATCCTGTTGCAATCTCAATTAAAATATTTTAATTTGTTCCTGTCTGTACTATTTGCATTTTCTGATTGCTGTACTGCTGTTATGGTGAGGTCTTGTGTTGAAGATGAGGCTGTGCTCTCATTTGTGTTTGGAGTGGAATGGAAAATGTTTTTTTTTTGTATATATCTTTGTTATTTATGTTTCTTTTTCTTTTAGGGTAAATATCAGGGAGTGGGATACCTAGTAGGGAAGAAGAATGGTTAAGTTGGGGTCCCAACAATTATTTAGTCGCGAAAGCTTTAACTTATTATAGAATTAGTTCATAACTATAGTTAACCAAATCTGTTTTGGTTTTATTCAGTAAGTAATCGACATGTCACTTACATATTCGGGTAGCATTATAAATCAGCAGGAAGATTGCTGGAAAATAGTGCGATGACACTGCAGTCTAAAAGAAATGTGCTGTACTTTTCAACCAGCAGTTTTAAAGTCAAGAAATTTATTGGCTGACTTGGTTCTCCAAGCAACAATGGCCTTATTTGAGCATTTGGTAGGTCACAAACCCACCTGGTCCTGGGTAACAGGCTACAGTTTGTCAAAATAAATTGTACTTTGTACCATAATATGATCTGATCCACATTAAAATAAAATAAACTTTTAAATCTACTTCAATTTTTGCATTGCCTTTCAACTCTGATTTAAATTTGCATGATGGATTGGTTTGCTCGTTTTTTACTTTGCGTGTACATTGTACAAATCTTAATACCGGCTCCATTCAAATAAAACAAAAACTTTGTCCTGACGTGTTGTAACAGAAAGACATACACTAAATAAGCTCACTTGTGCTGTTACAGTAGTCATTGAAGAGTTCTTTTTGAATGATTCCAATGGTGGCAATATTAAGATCTTTGACTGCTTGGATCAATTGAATACGCCCCATTGACATCCGGGTAGTGCTTCAGTTCCATTCACCACTGTAATACTGTTTCAATACTGGTACATTTGAAAAGAAGGCTTCTAGAAAATCTGTTATATTTGGTATTCATTACATTTCAGTTACATTATGTATGCTGTTAGAGTTGAAACAAAGTTGATTTTGTTACTCCCACTGTCTCAGAACCTTATTCTGAGGGGAGTTAAAGTAATACTTTAAAAATGCACAATGCTTCATACCCCGAGTAATTATCAATCACATTATTCTGTTGAACGCCTGCGGTTTTGACTGTCTAGTGAAAGATCCATCACCAGCCAATTCATTTTATGTTGACATAAATCAGCCTATGCTGGAAAACAGCCATTAAAGCTTCAATATATATATATATTTTTCTTATATTTTTTAAACAATGACCATCCATCTTGTAAACGAAGGTTTTATTTTTACCGTTCTGTTTTTAGCAGTTAAGTTTACAAACTTTTATAAAGTGGTGTATGTAAATCGTGATTGATCTTGATGGATGGTACCGGATTCTGCCAAGTCAAAGCCCTGGTTTGGAAAATCGCCACACCCCTAGCTGAAAGTCAAATTTTCCACATTAATTTCCATTTTTTAATAACCATGTGCAAATAAAGCCTGAGGGGAAATAGAACAAACTGCCTAGAAGTAGTTGCACGATTCAGGTTTAGGGTTGTCTTCGGTTCAAATAACGAAGACGTAGAGTTTGGCGGTTTCGGATCAGATGATTTTTTTTTTAGACACAGCAAGAGCTTGTAACTCAGGCACCATTTTTTTGTATTGAATATTTTAATACTATAGTGCTACTTTGGGTGTTAAAAATATGTGTTTTCATACTGGATACTGCAATTTCTTACTTGCAGAGATTATATAAAGCCCTTTATTTTAGTGGACCAAAAATTTCACGTGTGTATATATTTTTTAGATGGAGCGACTTTTATTCTGTCATGTTTCACCTAGAAATTAATTTTTCCTGATGTGGGTTTGCACTGGGCACTGCGGCTTTATAGTTTAATGTTTGTTTTTAGAAGAGATGTGAAATGACAAAACAGTGGACATACTGCACGCAGTTTTGAATTGTATGTCACCAGTCATTAAACAGTTAAGTCAATAACCATCATCCTAGTCATCATCATCTAGAAAAGAAAAAGTTAAAGGGTACATAAGGACCTTTTTATTTTATTGTGTTACATGTTCCCATGTGTTGCTACAACTGTTTACGTAAGGTGTGTGTATTGTTTTTTTCTTTCATTTTGTCCACTTTTTTAAACTTTTAAATTGCACTCCCTGCCTCAAGATGGCTTCCCATGTACCCACATGGACTTCTCAGAACTATATTCACCATCGTCCTCCTGCTCACTGGTAAATCCATCTTCTCGTTACATATGTGAGCAAGAGGATGATAGAAAATGTACTTCTGAGAGGTCCATGCTGGTAATTGGGAAGCCATCTTAAGGCAGGGGATGCAATTTAAAAGTTTAAAAAAGTGGTCAAAATGTAAAAAGTTGTACCAACATGGGAAAATGTAACATAATAAAATAAAAAAGGTCCTTATGTACCCTTTAAAAGTGATATTTTACAGCATTGGGATTACCCCTGAAAATCCCCCGTTGGCAAGACAAACTTTGATAAAAATTAAGCCCTCTGTCCTCTTAGTCCCATTGCTCACTACACATCTCGATAATTCCATTTTCAAAAACATGCTTTTAATGAGCAATCAAATTTTATTGAGCTGTCAGTTCCACAAGTTCAGTTGTACCCCAAATGTGATCTATTTACTAACAAAGCTTATTTAGTCATTGTGGTACAACATTGATTTTTGTAATGGTTCCTGCAGTATTTTATTTGTATTCTATGTCAAAAAAATGAATTTTTTTCTTCAGGACTGTTTGAGAACACATATTAGAAAGGTATTATTGAAAAAGACTGCATTCTCATTGAAGTACTATATAGTAACTGGACCTTTCAGATGGGGAGTAAAACATTTTATGCTCTATTCATTTTATCTGAAGTATCAGCTTTCTGTGAATGTTGAGGGGGATTAGCAAATTCAGTTCATTCATCTCCAACCAGATATGGATACATTTTACAGCAATAAATAATAAAACATAACTCCTCCTAGACTGACATTTTATCATCAAGTTAAAGTTTTCTCCCAATGTTTTCTCCCATGTAAAATACCAAGCATATGTATAGCTTATGCTGACTTTTTAAAAGTTCATATAGTATTTTACTCTTAACCTCATAAAGAATAATTACATGTTATGTATTGGAATGCTTAAGAGATAAACTTAGAAACTAGTCAAAGCTCTGGAATCCTAATGCAGCGGTTTGAAGCTATTGGGAATTAGTTGTTCAGTCAAACTGATTTATCAGAGTATACATACTGGAAGTAACATAGTTCACATTCTGGTATCATGCAGCTCTCAATTCCCAACAATATAAGCTATGTGAAAACTACAATGCAAATTTATAGTTCCTTGATAGATTTACTTTCTGACCCAAGTTATTGTGTATATTACCATCCATTTGTTATGTAAGGGTGTTAAAAAGATTTATTGAAAGTATAACAAACAATAAATCGAATGTGCTCCATAGTCAAAACTTTGCTTCATGTTTTTTTCTTTTTTCTTTTTTTTTTTAATTTGACGGTACTCAAATGGCTTGTGAAATCCTCCTTGGAAAGAGTTTTTAGTGAATTACCGTGAGGAAACTTGACCTTAAGAATAAAACTAATATAACTCACATTTCTGTTATTTTTCTCCAGTACATATTATGTTACTGTTAGTAACTGAGAGAGGAAAGGAGGGGTGTTAAAGATAGATTCAATACTAACTTAATTGGTGAGAGGTATGGAAAGAAATACATTTAACCAGGAAAACAATAAACCATCCACAAGGAAATGAACAGCTATATTGCATAATACAATAAAGTTGCTGCATAGGTATAATGTTGGCACTGATGTAAACAAAAAAAAAGTTTAGCTCTTACCATTAATTACAAACCAAGCCAAACTACAAATAATAACACTATTTGCATATTACAGGAAACACTCACTTTGTAACTAAGAAAGAGAGCCTACTTGAATTATTAACTGTAGCAGATGGAGATGAGGGGCAATGTTCACATTGATATTTGGACCAACATGGAAGTTGAAAATATACACGCTTTTAAGACCACATAAGTCCCTTCATTAGGTAGAAGTGGATTTGACAAGAAATAAATTGATTTCTTAAGAGTCATATGTCCATTGACCATTGAGACAAATGTTTTTCAGTGATTTATGATGTCATGTATAAAGGGTTCTGTGTTTATACAAATGTAATCCACTCGTATCCCACCAGGCATTACATTCTGTATGCATCGTTATACACACTTCTTTGTAATGTGCATTGCAAATGCAGTCTCTGAACATTTCAGGTTGTCCATTTAAATAAACAAACAAGTCATACCCTCATATCTGATCTCACATACAAAGGTTTTTGTGTGTAATCATAATATTTTTAGTTTTCTTTGTTACTGTATGTGGAAAAACGTGGTATTTGTTCAATTGCAGTCTCCCAGAAAAGAATTAAGAGAGAATACTGTAGTTCTTTTGTTAGACCAAGGGCCGGTTTTTCAAAACTTTGATAATCGGATTTCCGTATTTGATCTGGATTATATTGTGCGGTTGGGTTTTTCAAAACATTCACATGCGATCGGGATGACTGTGATCTGGATTTCCTTTTGGTAATCCCGTCACACTTTTAAATCACGTTTAAATGATGCAATTGGGTTTTTCAGAATTCAAAGTGGAGATCAGGATAACGTTGATCCAAAATACCAGGATTATTGTGATCCTACTGCGGAGGTGGATTTAGCTTTTAAATGATCATAGAACATCGATATTTTGTTTGAATTGTCATAACAAACACACAGCATATGTCCAAATGGAGTTTTATAATATAACATTTACATATTTATTTAAGTTTTGTATCCATGCAAGCAAAAAGCAAAACACGTATTTAGTGGTATAGCTTTAATAAAGAAACAGACGGATACGCCTTCACATACAACTCCTTAAAGCTTGTCTGAGAGATGCTGGACTCTCGACAGACGACAAAGACGATAAAGATGTCTAAAAGCACATAACCTTTTTTCAAAGCCTTATTTTTATTCAATTTAGATTTATTTATTTAATTTCTGCTAAGTGGGCATAAATAAAATAACCATTATTTGCATGTGTTTAATGTGCACTAACATTAAAACTGATTTAGATTTTGTTAAAAAATATACATAAAACAAAATAAAGTTGTGTATTAATCATTATTACCACAATCTTATTATTTTTGTTAAATAAGGTTATATATATCAAAAATAGAATCATAAAAAAATAAAACAACTATAAACTATAAGAACTAACTTCTTAAAAAAACTGGATTTTGTAATCGTGATTATTTGTTACTGTATCTGGGTAAATGTAATGCAGCAGTGATATTTTCAGAAAAAACGAATCACAATGATCCAGATAAAAGTAATCTCGATCACAAAATATAGGAGTAAAAAATCTGGATCACTGTTATGCAGGTGTGGCAGAGCAAAGCTCTGCCCTTTAGAAATTGGCAGGGATGGGGTTAAATTCCCCTACCTGCCTGGGTTTATTATGTTCAGGTGGCTGGGGTTGATTAGTTGATTAGGTTAATTAACGATCAATCAGCGCCCAGCCACCTGACATAAAAGGAGGCCTCTGCTTCTCATTTAGGAGGAGGGAGCTGAGGAAGCAGGTTGGTGTTTGTTGGTTTTGGTTTGGTAACTTTGAATCCAGTGAAGGCATTGCCCAGCCTGGAAACCTTGTTTTTGTAAGTTTGTTTTTGTATTGTTTTTTTTTTTTGTGTTTAAATCCCTTTATTTTGCCATTGTGCACTTTTGTGTTATTTAAAATAAAATTAGTATTTTTTTTTTGAACTGCAGACTGTCTCTGGGCCTCTATCCACTCGCCAGCCTGCCACATTTGGTGTCAGAAGTGGGATAGTGCCACCTAGAGGCTCAGAGCAGTATTTTTTTTTTTCAAAAAAATACTAATTTTATTATAAATATCACAAAAGTGCACAATACACTTTCAGAAACTTCAAGATAACTGGCATAGGAGAAGATAAAGGGATCCTGACCTCTAGTCAGACACCAGTTTTAAAAATATCTCCACTTATACCCATATAACAACCTAGTGGAGCCTGCCCAACAACTGCGTCAGATAGCCCTAGGACTGACCAGCTGTCCCGTTCAAGGTCACTGGGAGGCCACTAGGAGAACTGCCACCTTCTCTAACCGGACCTTCTCTAGGAATGTCGGGATCAGTGGTATTGGCAGGAACACGTAAAAGAGCATTCTGGGCAACTTCTGGGCTAGGGCGTTGACGTCGAGTGGCCCCTCTAAGCTGTAGAGGCGGGAGCAGTACCACAGGAAGCAGTGTATGTTCTCTGTCGAGGCGAAGCGATCGACCTGCGTTTTCCCGAACTATTCCCAAATGCAATCCATCACCTGAGGGTGGAGCCACCACTCTGACAGATGCATACCCTCCCTCGAAAGGAGGTCTGCTACCCAGTTTGCCACTCAGGAAAGGTGCGTCGCCCATAGGGACAGTAGGTTCTGTTGTGCCTAAGTCAGGAGCTGGAAAGCAAAGCGTTGCAACCCCGGGGACTGAAGGCCAACATGGTGGTTGACATATGCTGCCACTGATGTGTTGTATTTTCGGACCAACAAATGTGCCTGGACAGAAAGTTCTGGAGAACAAGGTAAACCTCCTGCAACTCCAGCATGTTTATGTGCAGGGATGTCCAATGACCAGGTGCCATGGTCTCCTCTGCCTTGGAGGCATCTGTCTTCCTTGACAGGTATGTGTGCATCATACTGGATTCCAGCCAGAGCCCCAAGTACGTCGTGCACTGCACCGGTGTAAGCCGACTCTTTACCTCGTTGATGGTAAGAGTGGGCCACTGCTCCCTCTTGCAACTGGGAACAAATCAACCAGTCGTCGAGATAGTTCAATACTCTGATCCCCTACGACTGCAAGGGGGCCTGGAGAGCATCCACGCACTTTGGAAACATACGAGAAGCTAAGGAGAGGCAGAACGGCAGCACGGAAAACTCATAAATTGTTCCATGTGGAATTGTAGCGTGCAACCGGTGTAAACGGTGGCGAACACCCAGGGGTCTGAGGTGCAAGTGCACCAATATTGTAGCTGGTGGGTCTAAGGCCGCAAGCCTTCAGGCTTGGCCAAGGGAATGGAGCCTCCATTTCCTTGGCTCTAGAGCCAGCCTTCTACGAAGTACCTGCGGCTGAAAAGCCGCATACTGAATTGAAAGGGAACCAAAAATAAAAACACCAACATGGGATTCCCAATATGTTTCACTGTCTGAAAGGTCTGAACCCAGTGTGAAAGGGATGCAATGCACAAAATTTAAATTGACCTATAAAAGGCTATCAACTGTGTTTCAAGTCCAAAAGCAGTAGATAAACATTGGTACCTTTAGTTAATCATTAGTTAGTGTTTCATTGCCGTTTTCAGACGAAATTAAGAATGTTTGTCTAAAAAAAAAATTAAGTAAATTATGAAAGCTGTACTATTGAACACTTTAGACTGTAGTATTATTATTATTATTATTATTATTATTATTATTATTATTATTATTATTATTATTATTATTATTTTTCTTCATTAGTCATTTAGCAGACGCTTGTTTGGGTTTAGGTTTACGGAGAATAAAAAAAAATGTATTGCTATTAAGGGTTAATTAAAAGTATGTCTTTCCCAATGCAACTGATTCATCACAATGTGTAATCATCAGACTGACTAATGTGAGGTTCTGCTTCTGGGAACATTAAGTACTATTCTTACTCAAGAAGCCATCATACAAAATTGAATAAAGCAGCTGTTTTATAGATTAAAAGCTACAAAACAAAATGAATTAATGTATGCAAGTATTTAACCCTCATAAGATAACCTGGGGTCCATGGTGCTTTATTATCAGTTATTATGTGGATCTGGTGACTTGATGTTTGTTTCCTTTTAGGTAGTTGTCAGGCATCCATCCTGTTACACTAAGCAAAGGATAATTGTAGTCCAGGTAGCCTGGTTGAATTTCTCAAATTGTTTTAGGCACCATAAAAAGCTAGTTTCCTGGTTGAAGGCTTGTTTGAAAGTACAGATTTGGAGCTTTCCAATGACGTATGTCCTGAACACATGTTCCTAAGCTACAGCAAACTGAAACTAAGGCTTGAGTCGTGACATGAGTCAGCTCCTATATTTCATTTATTGCCTGTTACTCGGTCGCTTCAACAGATAGTGTTCCGGCTTCAGCGTCATTTAAAAGCACAGGATTTGAGCTTTCCATTGATGTCAGGCATGCCCGTATGAGTACCTTCTACCACCCCTCATTCAGTGCTCCCGTGCTGTGACGAGCAGCAAATCGGTAGGAGTGTTCAAGTGCCTGTAACTCAAAAATGAAAGATGAGGCTTTGGACTTTCCAATGATATCTCACTTGCCTGGATGACATGTTCCTAGCATAAACTAATGTCCAGAATACAGTGGTGCCTTCACTTGCTAGGAGACATTGGGAGTCTTATCCGTTTTGCATAGCATAAACAACACATTATACCAAATGATGGCTAGAAGGAAAGTACAAGCAAAATAAAGTGTTTCTATACACATTTGTATTCATTCATTTACGCCAGTTGTTAGTTGTATGTTGTTTTATTGCTGGGGTCTGGTTGGACCCCAGGTTACCAGGAAAGTCCATTTTCCGACGTGTCCTTATGAGGATTAAATGAGTTGATTAAAAGTGACTGGTTTCAAAACAGTGTATTCCTGCTTAAACAATTTAAATAAGACAATAATCACAAGCAACTGTACATTGATAGTTAGAAAAACTCAACCATTAAAATAAAACACCAAAAAGGCCAATTACATCATATTATAAAACTACTTGCTATTTCAAATATGCAATTTACGTAACCTCAGTGGAAAGGATTTGGGAATAATGTTGTGGAAGGTTCATATTTTAAATCTATGTGTTCCTTTGGTATACAGCACATCTGTGGTTTAACCCTCGCATCAAGTATAGTATGTTCCATTTTATTTGAATGATTGATTGAATGTTTCCATTTTTCAATTATAGCAGTTGAGTTTTCATCTGTACTCCTACAGAATTTGTTCTAATTATATAAATTGCATCTATATTAGAGGGGATTAAAAGGGTCTGTCTTCCCCCTTGCAGGATATATATAATTATATATATATATATATATATATATATATATATATATATATATATATATATATATATATATATATACAGTGCCTAGAAAGTCTACACCCCCCTTGAACTTTTTCACATTTTGTTGTGTCAGTGCCTCGGCGTTTCATGAGGATTTTCTACACACCATACTCCACACTGTTAAGGGGAAAAAAGTTTTCAAGAAAAAAATACATATTAAAAATACAAAACTGGAAGATCATAATTGGATAAGTCTCCACCCCCCTGAGGTAATACTTGGTAAATGCACCTTTGGCAGCAATTACAGCTGTGAGTCTGTTGTGATAGGTCTCTATCAACTTTGCACACCTAGATTTGACAATATTTGACCATTCTTCTTTACAAAACTGTTCAAGCTCTGTCAAGTTCCTTGGGTAGTGTTGATGGACAGCAATCTTCAAGTCATGCCACAAATGTTTGATTCAATTTGGGTCAGGGCTCAGACTGGGACACTCAAGGACATTTACCTTTTTGTTCCTTAGCCACTCCAGTGTAGCTTTGGCTGTGTGCTTTGGGTCTTTGTCATTCTGAAAGGTGAACTGCCATCCCAGTTTCAGCTTTCTTGCAGAGGGCCGGTTTTCCTCAAGGACTTCTCTGTACTTTGCTCCATTTATTTTCCCTTCTATCCTGACAAGTGCCCCAGTCCCTGCCGATGTGAAACATCCCCATAACATGATGCTACCACCACCATGCTTCACAGTAGGGACGGTGTTCTTTGGGTGATCGCTGTGTTGGGTTTGCGCTAAATATAATGCTTTGCATTTAGGCCAAAAAGTTCAATTTTAGTTTCATCAGACCACAAAACTGAGCGTTTTTTTGCAAACTTCAAACAGGATTCAAGGTGGGCTTTCTTGAGTAATGGCTGCCTTCTTGCTACCCAACCATACAGGCCAGATATGTGGAGTGTTGGGATATTGTTGTCACATGCACAGGCCATACAAGCCTATAGCTCTTGCAAAGTTGCCATTGGCCTCTTGGTATCCTCTCTGATCAGTCTCCTTTTTGCTCGGTCATCCAGTTTGGAAGGACGGCCTGATCTAGGCAGGGTCTTTGTGGTGCCATACACCTTCCATTTCTTAATAATCGTCTTGACTGTGCTCCAAGAGATATTCAAGGCCTTTGATATTTTTTTTTTATACCCATACCCTGATCTGTGCCTTTCAAGAACTTTGTCCCAGAGTTCTTTTAAAAGCACCTTGGTGCTCTTGGTTGAGTCTTTGCTTTGAAATGCACTACCCAGCAGAGGGAACCTACAGGAACTGCTGAATTTATCCTGAAATCATGTGAATCACTACAATTTAACAAAGGTGGAGGCCACTTAACTTGGGGTGTGATTTTGAAGGTGATTGGTTACACCTGAGCTATTTTAGGATTGCTATTACAAGGGTGGTGGACACTTATCCAACCAAGCTATTTCAGTTTTTATTTTTAATTAATTTTCTACAAACTTCTAGAATATTTTTTTCACTTGGAAGTTGTGGGGTAGGTGTGGATAAAAAAAAAAATAATATATATATATATATATATATATATATATATATATATATATATATATATATATATATATATATATATATATATATATATATAAATAAAAATAATGCATTTTAATTCCAGGCTATAAGGCAAAAAAAGGTGAAAATTTTCAAAAGCGGTGTTACTGAACAAAAATATAAATGCAACATGTAAAGTGTTGGTCCCATGTTTCATGAGCTGAAATAAAAGATCCCAGAAATTTTCCATACGCACAAAAAGCTTATTTCTCTAAAATTTTGTGCAAAAAAATAGTTTACATCTCTGTTAGTGAGCATTTCTCCTTTGCCAAGATAATCCATCCATCCACATGACAGGTGTGGCATATCAAGAAGCTGATTAAACAGCATGATCATTACACAGATGCACCTCGTGCTGGGGACAATAAAAAGCCACTCTAAAATGTGCAGTTTTATCACGCAACAAAATTCCACAGATGTATCAAGTTTTGTGGGAGCGTGAAATTGGCATGCTGCCTGCAGGAATGTCCACCAGAGCTGTTGCCAGAGAATTGAATGTTAATTTCTCTACCATAAGCCGCCGCTAACGTCATTTTAGAGAATTTGGCAGTACGTCCAACCGGCCCCACAACCGTAGACCACATGTAACCAGGCCAGCCCAGGACCTTCACATCCGACTTCTTCACCTGCGAGATCATCTGAGACCAGCCACTTGGACAGCTGATGAAGCTGTGGGTTTACACAACCGAAGAAGTTCTGCACAAACTGTCAGAAAGCGTCTCAGCGAAGCTCATCTGCTTGCTAGTCGTCCTCACCAGGGTCTTGACCTGACTGCAGTTCGGTGTCGTAACTGACTTCAGCGGACAAATGCTCACCTTCGATGGCCACTGGCACGCTGGAGAAGTGTGCTCTTCATGGATGAATCCTGGTTTCAACTGTACTGGACAGATGGCAGACAGTGTGTATGGCGTCGTGTGGGCGAGCGGTTTGTTGATGTCAACGTTGTGAACAGAGTGCCCCATGGTGGCGGTGGGGTTATGGTATGGGCAGGCATAAGCTACGGACAACGAACACAATTGCATTTTATTGATGGCAATTTGAATGCTCAGAGATACCGTGATGAGATCCTGAGGCCCATTGTCATGCCACAGCCGTTGAAGAGGAGTGGGACAACATTATTATTATTATTATTATTATTATTATTATTATTATTATTATTATTATTATTATTATTATTAATAAATCAGAAATACTGGAATGTTGATTTGCTGTAGTTTATTTTGGTGCCGCCAGCAGCACCCAACAGCTTCCGTCTAAACTACAGGATAAATTGTGCACACAGGATGTAACTGAAAATGTTTGTGCTGAATCATACCCTAAAACCTTCCATGAAGACATGCATCGTATCAGCCTCCCGGGGGAAAAAAGTTAGGATAATTAAAACAATAGTGATACCTGTTGAAATGAAGGAGGATACAATCTGAATTACTGGCACCACACACCAGCAGCTACCTGATACAAATGTGTAACATCTGCAAATATAAATGTGAAGGATATTATCATTGTTAAAAAATAAATAAATAAATAAATAGTTTCTAACCCCTCCGGGGCCCTCTGAGTGCATGGGCCCGAGTGCAGTTGCACCTGCTGTACCTGCTATTGCTCCACCACTGTGTGCATAATAGTTAAACAAAAAGACATGACTTGCATCTAATTAGAACACTTCCGATTATAAAAAACGAAATACAAAGGACTTACTTTTAACAACTGAAAAGAATATGCGTGCGTCCGCATCAGACTATCATTGTAACAATAGTAAAAAAATACTGTTTACATTTTATGTCCAAAAACAAAGCATTTGAATCAATCTCACAAACCCAGACTAATGTAAGCTAACTATTGTACTAAATTCAGCTTCTTTTTCTATAATATTGCCATATAATCTAAACACAATATGCTTTGAAACAAAAGGTAATTGGTCGATTTAATAGATTAAAAAAAAAAAAAAAAAAAAAATGTTGCATTAAATTTTAAATAAAAAAATTTGAATAATTGGCCTACATATGATTTATCTTTTTCAATGCGTAATGTAGGCTTTGAAGCATGTATCCTAGCAATGTGCTAATTTGCTGTACTAGCACTAGAAGCAGCGCACTCACACCCAAGGTTTTAATGTAAACTGGCAACAGAAGACTGGGTAGTAATTTGATGCATTGATTCACCAAAATGTAATCGAAGCTCTGTAAAATTTAAAGACAGATGATCAATAATCGATGCCTTGATTAATTGTTGCACCTCATTGTATTTAGACAGCTCTCTCTGCATCCACGGAGTTTCCTGTAATTGACTGACAGCGCCGAGCTAGGGACAGGTCTGCAGCTGGACAATATATCCATAGATTAAAAAATATAAACATTAAGTCTCTGTAATTACTGACATATTTAATTTTTCCTACTGTGTATATTTATATATTTATCTGCTCATATTACTACTTGGTATATATTTGGCTTCCAAATCATTTTACACAATCCGCTCCAGTAATGATTGTAGCACTTTTTGATTTATTTTGGACAGTCATTTTAAAATATAGGTCTAATTTGACTCATGGTACTACCAATTGAGATCTGTAGGTCCTACTAAACCCACCCCGGATGCCTGTGTCTACCTATCAGTGAGTAGAGCCCAGTTATTGGTTGTTGTCAAGTGGCAATCAATAAATCCTGTCCTGTTCATGAGGATCTTCCTTTTTTAAATTGATACAAGCTAACAATTGCACCAGGAACCTATAACGATGCATATAACTGCACTGGATTTTACTACAGGGTAAAAGTACACAAAAGACCACATTTCATGGAGGAGACCTGACTTCACGGTCCGTGGCACATTTTTCATGGCCTTGAATTTGGTAGGGCCCTAAATATGAATATACAGACAAAAGGTAGAGATTTAAAATAAATATGAAAAGGTAACTTTTTATTTGATTAGGCATGTGACTCCTATATGTCCCCTCCTTTTCTAACATCAGGAGTCCAATTCAGTTTGAGGTTTATTTAAAAAAACTAAAACAAAACCATAAATAATAAAGCCAATGACTAAATCAAAATTCTGCGTGGCTTTGGAAAAAAAAAACCACACAATTAAGTTTGTTTTTGTCTGCATTTATTAAGGAATGTTTTCCAAGAGTTTGAAAACCAAGCTAGACATAATGTTTCATTAAACAGGATATTGTTTTCTAATAAGATGATGACCCTGGAGAATATCTAAGAGTAATGAAACTGCATCTCTTCACTTTCTATGTTTTGGACTGATTTTGAATTGATATAAAACTTGTTCTGGTTTTAATTCATATGAGATGTTCTATAGTTGTTAGCCTTGTTATTTTCTCTAATTTTTATTCAGAACCAGTACTTTTATTGTCAGAGTTTTGCATATATCACTGATGCCCAGTCATTTACATATATCTGGTTATGTCATTTTTTTTTTTTTTATCAAACCATGCTTCTCCTCTTACTATTGATTTAAGTTTGGAAATTGAAGTCTCATGAAATAAACCAGTATTTGTGTAAGAGTTACCAAATCTTCCCTTATTGAGAGTGTAACATAGACAGGATCTCAATGTAATGTCTTGTCAGCATCTTCAAGAGTAAATCCCATACTGGGAACTGGTTGAATTACAACCTAGAAAGATAGCTTCCTTCTACCAAATCACATGCAAAACATTACAATTGCACCTGGTTTTCCAGATGTATTCAGTTCCAGGCCTAATCTGACTTTGTTATAGAAATCTGATGAGGGTGCTATGGTTACCGACACGTGTAATTATATTTAGAAAATTAATCTAATTATCCAACAAAGTTACTTTGTTTTTGACAGGGGTGGACATTGCCCCACTCGTGCAGAAAAGGAAATAAAAGGAAAACAACCAGTTGGTGGATGCCAAGCCTTGCTCTAATAAACCCCAACCGAGGAGTGAAGGCACCAGGTTTTATTTTTTATTAAACTAGAGGAAAAGGTTTACATGCTGAAGCCAAGATCCCTACACCATCTTCTGAGCAGGTTGCACAACCAAGCTGAAGACTAGAGCCAATGCTCTGTACTAGAAATGACACCTTGCATGTGTTACAAAGCCTAAATACAGTCTATGCTCAAACACAGGGATTAATTTAGCAAGAGCAACCCCACAATTACATTGGTTCACAAACCACTACCAGTTGGCCAGGGATTCCTCTGCAGACCAGGCAGGAAACTAGTGCCTGGACTATGGGGGCTATCTTGATTGGTCACTCATTAAATCAGAAATGTAGTTCTATGGGGGCTACCCTCCTGGATCGCTACAATACATTTGAAAAGAAATCATTCAACAGCTGTGTGGCAGGCTGGCGAGTGGATAGAGGCCCAGAGACAACAAAAAAAAATAACAATTTTATTATAAATAACACAAAATAAAAGTGCACAAGGGCAAAACAAAAGGATTCAAACACAAATAAAGCAAGACCGAAAAGCAAAACCTACAAAAATATAAGGTTTCCAGGCTGGGCAATGCCTTCCCTGGATTCAAAATTTCACAAATACAACCAACCAAAAACCACCAACCTACTTCCTCAGCTCCCGCCTCCCAAATGAGAAGTAGAGGCCTCCTTTTATGTCAGGTGGCTGGGTGCTGATTGATCGTTAATTAAGTTAATCATTTAATCAACTAATCAACCCCAGCCACCTGAACATAATAAACCCAGGCAGGGAGGGGAAATTAACCCCATCCCTGCCAATTTTGCTCTGCCACAAGCTGAGAAAAATTATTTTTGTTATTGTTCAGACAATGATGAGGCACATTTTCCCTGTGTTGCAGTTATGAATGTTGCTGTGCACCAGCCTATAAAAAAACTCTTGGGTTATTTATGATTATGAACTTGTTAAACAATAAAGGTCACTCATTGTGTAAAGGTGGCAACTTCAAGAACAGATGCTTAAACAGAATATGCCTGAAAAAGGTAAAAAAGTGGATTAGAAAAAAGTCGTATTTCTCATTCATCAATTCTTCGCATATATCACGTCAAATAAACACTAAAACAATTTACTGTAAATGTACACAGTGGAAGTGCCAACGTTAACACTTCTTAGTGTTGGACGATTGCCAGCTCATTTTTCAGACCAGTATTTAATGTGAAGTAAAATGTCTTTTCCATTTGAAGTGTTAAGAATAAACTTGCTTTCCTATATTTGGCTGCAGTCTTAAGTCTCATGTATGAAGTCAGATGTCTGTGATGTTCTTTTTATTTCAAACATGATAAATTGCATTCATTTGTTTAAGTACAAGTGGCAGCTTTAGTGTTCCTACTGTAAATGTGGCTTAACTTCTATTGGCATGCTGTATTAAACTTCAGGGAAACAAATGACACTTTGCCATTTATTCTCCTTTTTAATTGACCAAATCTGTCAAATACACAATAAGTGTTACATTAAGGGTCAGCAGCCCAGACTGCAATGTAATGGGTGTCGTGGCACAGATCCAACTCTTTCCATAGATTCAATTTTAGTTTAAGTTTTTACTTAAATATTCAAATCCAACAACTCTTCTTTTTAAAGAACATATACATTAGGTTTTGAGTGCAATGAAAGAACAAATGGAGATATAGAGTTTAAAATAAGTAATAACATTCTTTACAGTGTATTGATTTATCACAGCAAGAATAGACCAGACTTTATATTTAGGTCTGTTTAATAATGACACTGTTATTTGGGTTTGGACCTAAAATATGATCTATTGCAAAATTTCCTTTTTATTATTAATCTAAGTAGGGGGAATTAAGGTCAACCTATAAGAATTTTTTTTTCAGTTGTTTTATTATACTTTATTAATATATTTTAGATAATCATCTGACAGTGTTATTTAAGTATTCATTAACTTTTCCTTATAAGGTGTGTGTGTGGGTGGGGGTTGAGACAGGGGGTTTGAGACCACAGAGTACACCACTGATGTACTGTATACATTCTTATGGATTTCTGCAAGTATTTTCTTTTAATGAACTATTTTAGCTATAATAACGAAATGATAGCACTGACAACCTGGAATGCATTCAAATTTAAACAACGACTAAAATAAAATGTCCCAATAGAAACAACACTTGCGAAGGTGAATAAAGACACACCATACCTTTATAACTTTGTATCTTTAAATGTAAAGTATGACAAATACACATCCAGTCAGCAGATACAATGTGATGTGTAGCCCCCTTTAAATATATATATATTTTCTGTTGATTGCTGCAACCACTTTCCTGAAGTGCAATTTTTCCTACTCTTGTTGTTCTTCTTCAGCTGCTTCTAACATGCATGCTTCATTTGTACTTCTAATTTATTCAATGTCAGGATCATGACCTGCATCAAGGTGGAGGTTGGGGAGGTTGTGGCTAGGATTACAACTGGGATTGTGACGGCAACGCCTAGGTGAGTTCACCTGAGATGTATATAGCATACGAGAAAGTGATCTAATAGAGAGCAATTATTAAATAATCCCTCCCACAAATTTGAGGCTAAGCTTCTAATTCAATGTTGGGATCATGACTGCTTGTATGGTGAAAGTGATGATTATGGATTATTTGGATGCTGGTCCGCCCTGTTAAGGGGAGATGAAGAAGTCATGCCCTTTGAAAGAGGAACTGGTCTGGCAATGCCAGGTCAGCAGGGTGGATCGTGATGAAGCCATGCCCTTACCCTTCAAAAGCCGAAGGATGACCCCCCCCCCCCCCCCCCCCCCCCCACCCCCAACCACCCTTTGGGGGGGAGGAAACCTCTGGTGGTCCCGGAGGAGAGATGGCCCCCCACTCCAGGCATACTAGCAATATTCTGTTTGGCTGAATAAAAATTAGAGAGTGACTGATTTCTGAGAAGTTTTATGTAGTGAAACTCAGGTAATGACCCTGCTGTGGGGATTACTGCTGTTATAAACCAAACTCAGGTAATGACCCTGCCGAGGGGATTACTGCTGTTATAAACCAAACTCAGGTAATGACCCGGCCGAGGGGATTACTGCTGTTATAAACCAAACTCAGGTAATGACCCGGCCGAGGGGATTACTGCTGTTATAAACCAAACTGCACATTCAGACAGCAGACAAGAGTACTATTACAGCAATTTATTACCTGAAATTTTCCTACCAGGAGTGGTCTATTTTCTCATCTGTACTGGTATCATTTTTTATAGTAAAGAATCTGTACAAAGCCGTACTTACTGAGAGTGGTGAGTGTATGGAATGGGTTACCAAGTCACACTGTTGATGTTGAAACATTGGAATCCTTTAAGACTGAAATAAATCAGCTACTAAGAACCAGGGCATGTTCAGAACCAGGCTTGTTCTTATGTTCATAAGGGAGAAGAGTTTGTTATTTATTTATTTATTTATTGCACATTTTCTGTGAAGTGATCTATGTGAAATGTTGTCTATTTGCTGGTGTAGGATGAGTGTCATTCTGGGGTTGTTTCTTCATATTTTTTTTTTTACCTAGTATAAATCTGCAGTAAAAAAACCCTTATCCCAAAACATTAAAGTACAGCAAGGTATTGATAGTTACAAATACAATCTATGTGGAGCAGATATTATTGATAACAATATTCACATAGCTAAACAATAGGTACAAGACTAAAAAACAAAAGTCTCGCAAACATATTTAATTCACAGTTCCTATTCTCCACCAGAAAGTATTTTGAAATGTTTGTCAAGCTTACAAACAAACTTGAAGACATAGTTATTGGTTGGGTGTCAAGAATCAGACTCTAAGTGTTAAGCCTTCAATATAATTGGTGGAGTAAAAGCAGGAGTAGAACCCAGAGAAACATAAGTCAAAATGTTCAATAACTACGACCTTCTACCATATCTAATAAAGCTGTAATGGAGAACATCAGTAATGGAAATGGGGAACTGTGACAGAAAAACAATGATTCTTGGTGGTAAATCTCCATCCTGACCTGTGAGGGCGCTAAGTAACGGGAACAGAGTACTCTGGACTACTTGGCCTGACACATCCTTCTGAGGGTTATAAGGAAGTCGGTCATGTAGAAAAAGGGCGGGGCTTCGGTACACTAACTCATTGACCAGGAAGGGAAATGATGTGGCAGCGGCGGATTGGAGGAGCGGCTGCAATTGTTTACCAAAGGGTTTGTTTTGTTCTGTCTATTTCTTATTTGTTATCACTAGAAAGCTAACACATTCCGAAGCTGACGCCAGAGGCCAGCACAAACCCGGAACAGCACTGCACTCGTATCACAGTAAACTGTATTTGTACCACAATCACTAATTCATGCACTAAACAGACTTGTGTTTTGTGTTTAATGTGGGGATACAATAATGGGACTATCTTTTCGGGACCAGCCTGGGGATTATAAACGTAAGTAATACATGCCGCTGTATTACTCACCAGCATTATTATTTACTGTTTGTTTTGCCGTCAGGCACTGGACAAAAACAAATAAAAACAAATCTTTGCACCTGGACTACAATTGTCTGCCTGTTCTTTGATCACCTGCACCTGCACACTATTAACCACTTTGCCACAGGAACACAGGGAAAATTCATGACGAAAGAGGATTCTGCAAATGCATATTTAGGACACCATCTTGGCAAAATGTTCGGTACACAAGAAGCAATGGAAAGACACCCCTAATGAAAGTATCACTGGCTATTTGCCTCTACTTGTAACATGTTTCTATATGTCAAGAACATGCTGTAGCTTCCTTTGTCATCACAGGTTGAGGAATACAAGTGTGTGAGATTTGTAATGTTTGTTGCATCCCATGAAAGACAAACCTCCAGCTATAGGGAGGGGGAGCATTGCTGCTGTATCTATGGTGAACGCAGAGCCAATCATTACATCATTTGTGGATGAAGACAAGTCCAGGGCCGATTTAGCTGGAACTGACAAGGTGCTGAGGAAATAGATAGTGATGAATGTGCAGAACAAATCCTGTTGCTTTTGGAACCAACATATGCATTTTGTTAAGGAAGATGGATAATAGACATACAAAGGTCAGAACGGACTTAAAGCAAAGACTAGTAGGGATGTCTGACAGCAAAGGCTGTATTTCTCCTTCTCCATTATATAGACTGTACTGTACATCTCTATGATGCACATGTGATTTGAAAGTTATCATTAAAGTTATCATCATAAAGCTCACAAATTCATGGTAGGAAGCTCAGGATGAAGGAATTTAGAAGAAGATGCCTCAAAGTACAGATCTTGCCATGGAATGGAGGAAGGTTGGCTGGAATACATGTGTGTTGTAGTGAATAGGTATTAGTTCCTTTAGCAGGATAGCATCAGGAATGAAAGATATAGAAGGGGAAAGCAGCAGTTTAAGTGTATATGCACACTTTTATTAACAAAAACAAACAAAACACAGGAACAAATAAACAAGGCACAGGAGCCAAAATAAAAAGGTTTAAACAAAACAATACCCCTGCTAGAGTGCCTAGTGCTACCACTCTTGCTAGTGCTCCCCACACCTATTTTGCACTGCGGCTTATGTAAGCTGAAGAGCAATGCAAATTACTCAACATGCGGTGGCGCAGGACACACCGGCTGTGGCGACTCTGGCAATAGCGAAGCTGGAATCAGTAATGCTGGACCCTACTGTTGTACAGCTGGTTTTCGACGTGCACTGAAGACGACGACAGCTCCTTCGCCATTGGCACTAGCGATGGCAATGGCTCCTCACTCTCTGACTCTGGATAGAGAGAGGAGCCCTTCTTCCTCTTTTGGTGCCTGAACTCTCAACCAGCGACGCATCAACCTTTTTCCTCCAGGCCTGCAAGGAGTGCTTCCAAACCACCGTACTATAGAGCTTGGGTAGGCAGCTGCTCTTGGACCTTTAGGTGGTTCCACTCTTCCAGGGACTTCATATGGGCACTCTTCTTTCCGGTGCCCAACCTCCAGGCAGCCCTGCAAAATAAAGCTCCTTAACTCTGTTAGTTTGTAGGCACTGTATGAGATTTGTGGAGCACGGAAATCAAACCAAACAAAAAAATATGCCAGCAGAAGGGCAACAAATTCCTCTTGGCACACAGAAAAGAAAAGGCGGAGGAGCTAAGAGTTCCTATGGCTTAAGTCACTCAGCATGAATGAGTTTTTTGGAAAAGTCTCAGCCAACATCAGTTATGCTACCAAAGAGGCCATATGGTCCTCTATAATATAGAAAGTCAATAATGTCGGAGTTACAAAGAGGACAGTCAACAAGGTGATGAAAAGGTGATATTCAGCTGTTAGATCTAGGATGTCCTGCTGAGTGAGGTAATAACGCCTTACAATCGCATCCTCCAGCATCCCAAACAAAGTGACCCTGGGTTTGAATATGTAGGGTCTTCTCCATCTTGCCCTTCTCCTCTAAAGGTTTTCCTGCCTGTCCTCAACAAGAGCCAAGTGTCGCCGCATCAGGAAGCAGCCACCCTGAGGCCAATGACAGGTGTCTGAAGGTGTATGGTTTTATACAGCTCTTAATTACTCACTTCTACAATGGTCAGACCTTGTCAGAGGAAGTGCAAAGTTTTGAGGGTCAGCAATTCCCCAAGTGCAAGGCAAAATCCTTATACTCAGTATAAAGTTTCAATGTCATTTAAATGGATTAATGATGGCAAAATGCTAATTTGATAGTGGGTGCAGAATAACCGGTAATAACCAATCTTTACATACGTCTCATTTTTTTGTGTGGCCACTAAAGCCCCACTTTATGGCAACTAAACACGATTTGCGCATAGAAAACACAGATTTTGACCACAATATTGGTGTTTTGCAGCACAAATTACTTTGCACATATCCTTGCATCAGCCACTCAGAGACAGAAAGCTGCAGTTTAAATGCGTATGCACATTTTTATATTCAAAATAAAACAAAACACCAAAACAAATAAACAAGGCACAGGGGCCAAAATAAAAAGGTTTAAGCAAAACAATACGAAAAACACTGATGTCAGGCTGGGCATCCGCCCTTCACTGACCAATAGAGAAAATATACAGCACATAGTTAGACTCACCTAACTAGAGTCCTGCATCGGGTCGGGTACCTGCAGAAGCGGGTCGGGTACCCCCAAAAGCAGGTCGGTTTCGGGTTGGAATGTGAACTTTTCCGCGGTTTGCGATTAGGGAGAAGTCAGCTGATACGTTGCAAGATCTTTTTATCACGTCTGCTTGGTGATATTAAAAATGTTTGTGAATGAGGTGAAACAAAAGGTAGCGCAGGGTTTGTATCATGTAGTGAATAATAGTTTGAGAGGTAAATCACAAGTGTGTAATTCTTTTGGAATTAAAGAATGAAAATAATGAACATTTGACTGGATTGTAAAACCTGTCATTATGTTTTTGTGAATGACAGCCACAAAACTGGTACATCTCTGTGAAAGTACAGGTGTAGCTCACTTTCAACTGGTATTTTATAGTAAAGTAAGTAGACATAGTTAATATGTTACAATGTTAAAATATGTCTAGACCACTAGAGCAAGCTACCATACTGTATAGCCTATTATATAAACTCAATCTGTGGAGAATAGTAGAGATAATCATTCATTCAATTAAGGCTCCAGCCACATTCCCACATGTATTCTGGCAGGGAGGATTCTAACCCTATTTACAACAACACATTTACACTATTTACATTTCAGGCTTTCGACGTGCTACAGTTCCATTTATCTGTATTGGGATATTCCGTTGTTATTGTTTGTGTGTATAATAAAATGCAGCTTTATGTGCATAGTAAATCATCATCTTATGGTATTAATTTAACTCTGTTCTTCATGCACATGGTTTAACCACTTATTATTGACAAGGATTATGATTTAGTCAACTGACTGACTTATTTGAACTTACATTTTTGCTCTATTTAGCCACTCATTACTGCCTACATTGTAAATCCTCTTATTAATCACACATGTTGCAGTGAAATAGTCAGGTGTTTGTGCTCAAATTCTATTTTGTTTTTATTTCTCTCTTTGGTCTGTGGAATTTAAGACCAGCTTTAATTTAAGGAATTGGAAAATATCGGTGGCCTTTGCAGCATGCAATAAAGTTTTATTGAGACAGTATTCTCTTTGCCTTAAGTATTCATTACATATAGTATAATTGATATTGCAGAATATAATATAGCATACAATCAATGCATTACATAAAACGCTATCTAAAGACAAAACAAATAGAGGAAGAGGTTCTTCTGTGGTTGAGTAGGAGAGACCTTTGTCATTTTTCTTCCAATTTTCTTTTCCTTTAATTTTTTTTAGGTAAAAAGTTATTGCTTGATTTTAACACTTTAATATGTAGAAATTACCTAATGTGTTGTGTTATATATACACTACTATATATATATTATATAGATATATATTATATATATAATATATATATATTTTTATATAACTATTGAAATAAAACACTTCTATCCAATAAGGCATGTGGTGCATTGTTCCTTTAATAAACTACCCACATGTCAATGTCATGTGCAAGACTACCACTGTATTTAAAGACAAACTAATCTATTGTATTTATCCAAACAGTGGCATATATAAATACAACTCCTCTTTAAATAAATAAAAAGGGCCCCAGTTATGAAAGTTATGAAAACCAAACACCCAGCTGTGTATATTAGCCTTTAGTTTATTTCTGTTTGCAAAAGATACAGATTTAATGATGGTAGCATATTTAAATCAATAGAATAGACCCCCATATATTATCCATTTTGCTGTGTATATTGCCTACTGCCACTTGTATCTTTTTTTATATAATGGCTATGGTTAGAGGTCATTATGACAGACCAGACCTATATAAGTAAAATAAGCAAAAAAGATCAATGATGCTGAGACAGGATAGCGCTGTGGCCTAAGATGTTACCATCAGGAAGGAGACTCGGAGTCAGGAAAGCTGCAGTGAAAATGCTGATTGCGCACATTTATTGACAAAATCAAAACAGGAACAAAATGAAAACAAAAAGAAACAAAACACAGGGACAAATGAAAAGTTTCATCAAAACAATTCCAAGCATCCACCTTTACTGAAAAACTCACCCCAAAGCTCCTCCACCAAACAAAGGATGTATCCTCCTTTTATAACATGTGACTGGGACTTGATTGTTGATCAGTTATCCAATCAAAAACAAGCCACATTTCACACCTGTATTTGGCAGGGATGGAATTAACCCCATGCCTGCCAAACCCGAATTCCAACTAATTCAACTTCATTTAAACCCAACACAAAAATCACACTATTTAGACCGAAAGCTAAAGTTTACACCAAGACCATGTACCGAAAATAAAAAGCAAACCAACAATGTAATAAGCCAGTAACCCATTTGGGTTTGTGGACTCTTATTTGTTCATAAGTGTAAATATGATTAAAAAGCATCACACCTCAGAGCCAGGCTGCTACATTTCTAGTGCTATGGGAATGACATCATTATTTTTATTAAGATAATGTGAACCTAGAGTAGCCTGAGCAGGTGTCTTAGTTTCTTGTCCTATACACACCTGCCATCACTATGTAAACAGGAAGGGGGCTGCCTATATGTGGTTTATCCCCAGTTCAGAAGTGGCTATTATTTGTTTTAAAAATGACATGGAAATAATATGATAGTGTTCTTGGAATTCCTTATTTGACAGGAGTATTATGAATGATTTATAAAAGAGGTACAAAATGTAAATATGGTATTTAGAACAAGGACATATCCCAGTTAGAATAATAGTCTGAAGACATGTGGGCATATCTCCCAACATGGAGATAGATACTTTTTATGAAAAATTGAAAGCCGGGGGGGGGGGGGGGGGGGGGGGGGGGGGGGGGGGGGGGGGGGGGGGGGGACAGGAGTTTTTCACGTCCCTAGGCTTAAAGGAAAGTGTTCATGTTTTGGGACATCAAAAGTGCAGGGACTAGCCTGACAATGTAACGTTGTTGAATGAAACATACTATGTTTTAAAATTGTTCTGCCTAAAAAGGTCTATAGCAACAGTCCCTCCCAAGTTAGTTTAATAATTTGCATTTGTTGAAATTCAAAATGAATGATAACAGCTTTTTGTATATGTTGTATTACTAAAAGCAAAAGAGAAAGGTACTTTTTACTAATAATTCTGTTCAAGTGTTTATGATGTGTTTTGTGAACTTGGCATCCAGATCCATCACAATGCCTGTACAAAGTAGCCCTGTACATGTATTTGTGACTATCCCGCCAACACAAGGGAAACAGAGACTGCAAAAAAAGGTGCAGAGTCTGTTACAAAAATGAAAACAAAATAAAGGACACAAGAAAAATGTGCAGTGGTTATAAAGGCAATCTCAGGTTCTGTTGTATTGAGTATTTAAAAATCTGGTACCTAGAAAGGGGTTTCATTTTTACCTCTGGAGTTGAAGTGGTTAATTAGGCTCCAGACACATGGTATATAAGGAAGTAAAAATCCTTTGTGTGGGGGTTGGTTTGTTGTGTTTTAGTAAAGGTGGCTCCTCAGCTTGAAACAGCAAGATGTGTTTATTAAAAGTGTCTGTATTGTTTTGGCCACCGGGCCTCTGTTTGTTTGTTCCTGTGTTTTGTTTGCGTCTATTAAACATGCACAGATGAAATTTAACTACAGTTTCTAGCCTCTGAGTCTCATTCTTGATGATGTCCTGCTACATATATTGCCAGGGTGGAATAGCTCCCTTTACAGACTCAGAGTTGGACTGCAGTTTAAAAAAAAATTAAACAAATAAAAAAAAAAGATCATGGACCTCAATAAAGTGGCATGATGAGCAACGGTGACAGGAAGCTGAAGGGGCTCTGTGGTGCGAAGCCTGCAGGGAGTTTGGGCACCTCAAGGAAGAGTGCCCCTAAGAAGACCATTGCTTCATGGAGATACCATCAGGATGAGGTTGAGTCCCCTAATTAGTGGCTCTGCCTAAAGGCCAAGACCAGCTGCCTGCCCACAAGCCAGAGACAAGCCCATCTGCCTCCTTTGCAACCTGGGACAGTGGTTTGGACACCCACCTTGCAAGCCTGTACGACCAAGGTTGGTGCCTCGCCTGTAGAGAGTTTGGGCACTTTACGGTGTGCTGCACCCTTCAGGGTGAAGTTGCCACCTGCTGATAAGAGGAAAAAAGGGAGGAGAAGCTGTTCCCGGAGGTGATCACATGAGTGGGTGCCATCTCCAGTGCCAGAGAGAGAGGAGCTGTCTGTTCAAAGCCCAGAGGGGGAGGAGCCACTTCTGTCTCCAGAGCCAAAAGGGCAGGAGCCATTGCTGTCTCCAGTGCCAAAGGGAGAGGAGCTATGGCCATCTCCAGTGCCATAAGGGAATGGAGCTGTTGCTGTTACTAGCTGCACTTACGGGGGGGGGGGTCCAGTCTTCATAGTTCCGGGGGGTCCAATGTTGCTATTGCTAGCAACGCCAGCCCTGCATGAGTTCCCAGAACCAGTGCCCCTGCCCGAGTGCCCAGTGGAGCAGCCCCTGCTGGAGTACCCCATACAAAAACCCAGGGTAACCATGGGTGTTAAACAAGCGCCATGTTACAAAAGCACAGAGGTCACAGGAGGGGTTAAATGTGCACCTCTTACAGAAGACCCAGGACCAGTGTTTCCAGGTCTGCGGTTTTCCCACGGAATTGGGCTACATTAAAAATAGCTGCTGGAAATATTAAGAAGTCGTGGGTTGATAATGTAATTAGATTAGTGGTATAACTTTAAAAGATTGAACTGTTTTCATGTTTTAAATATTGTTTGGGATACAGTACCAGCATTAGTATTTCAATAAAGGGATTACGTTGTAATTCCGTTGCTGGTTTGGGATGGATGTTGATTTGTCCTTTCAGAACTTCTGTACGAATTTGTCGATAGTGATGTGTGGATGAGCTGTACTGAGGCTTGTAGTTTTTATCAAATTTATACCAGGTATCTTTTCTTACGAAAGCTTTTGATTGTTTTTCTTTTGCAGAGGTCTACGTGTTAATAATAAGCTTGCTTTCAGTTAAAACAAATAATTAGGCTATTTTTGTGCTATTGTTTAAGTGACTTTGGGCAATAAACCCAGTAGAAATCTTGTAACCCTGCCCAAGACACTTTAGTCGAAGGAGGAGACAAGGGGATCATCTCCACCACAACCCCGACAACCACAGTTGGGACCAACCCGTCTTCTAACCCACCCACAAGAACCAGATGTGGAGGGAGGGGGTAGGTGAATGATAAATGGTTAATTAGGCTCCACCCACATGGTGTATTAGGAAGTGAAAATGCTTTGTGGAGGAGGGTGTTGAGGAGAGTTTGTCTGCTGTGTTTCAGTGAGGTGGCTGGTCAGCCTGAAGCAACAAGGTGTGTTTATTAAAAGTGTTTGCATTGTTTTGTCTAAACCTGTGGTTTTGGCCACCGTGCCTCTGTTTGTTTGTTCCCATGTTTTATTTGTGTCTATTAAATGTAAATAACCTTGTTTAATAATCTATTATAATTTTTAAGTGTGTGTGTTTTTTTTTGCGTGACATGCAAAAAAAAAAAAAAAAAATAAATAATTAAGTCCTGGTATATAATAATTATAAACATGGCAAATGAAAGCAGTGGCAATATGGGCTTTGCCACTCTCTATTAAATATTATATATAATACGATATGCCTGTTCATCATGCCATATTAAATCTGGCAACTACGTGTATTGCAATTTGATACATAAAGAAGATAAAACATTTTTGTTTAAATACACATATGTGCAGGACAGACTCATTCATTGAATTTGTTGAAGATGTATTCTGACATGAGGTTATGGCAAAGGCACACCCCTGCACACCACTAAATAACCACAGCCCACAAACCCCATGATCATTGCCTATCAACACTGCTTGTTATCAGCAGTCAGCATGAAGATTACACTGTGGATTTCTGGAGAGCAGTAACTATCCCTGAAAAGCAAGATTCCTACTGTGAGGGACTGGAGAAGTGGAGACACTTTGAATCTGATAAGCGAAACACATAGATTAGTAAAATATGTTAAACCTGTGGTAAATGAGCTGTATTAGGGTCATTGCATGTCAAATCCACACTGCCCGCCACAGAATGTATTCAAATAAACTGATCATTTGCTGTTATATCCTTCTATAAGCATTTTGTTTGGTGAATAATTAGATCCTGTAGCAACGACCAAAGCTGATGCAAACTTTTGCTAAAGATCTTTAATAGCTGCCCAGAAACATCTTGATGCATACACCTTCGAGGTTAGTAGCTCATCCTCTGCCAGGAGTGATTATAAATGTGATTATAAAATGTTGAGGGTGGGTGTTCACTGGAGAAACGGAAGAGCGAGAGGAGAGAGAAATTTAAAACTAAGCAAACTTATAGGATCCGTGAAATCTACTGTCCAGCCAGACCGGTGTGTTGTGTGCATGATTTGTTTTTGTTTGCCTTTGTATTTTTGTGCCCTGTGAGCAAGTGATTTTGTTTGTTTAAAAATTGTATTGGTGGATCATCCACTAAATCGGATTAAACAAGATCCTGATTGCTGGAGCGTACCAAATCGGACGTGAGATGATCCAGTTCAGATGAACTAGCTTAGTATGCTTGCTTGTCCTATGCTTATAAAGCACATTTTAAAACAAAGACAGCTGTCACATATTGCCCAGCAACTATTTATTTATTTATTTTTAATTTAGTCATCACCAATTTTTTACCCTGGTTTTTCTCCCCAATTTTGTTTGCCCAATTATTATTTGTATCCTTGGCTCACCACTCGCAGCCCCCCTGCCGACTTGGGAAACGGCCACTGGAACAGGTGTCCTCCGAAATGTGCTCCTGCCAATCTGTAATTTTTTGTACTGCGGATCCACAGTGAGGCCCCCAGACCTATGGTGCCGGAGGACAACACAGATCTGGCGGCTCCACTGCTGAATCACATGCGCCCTATCGACCACAGGGGTTGCTGGTGCGCAGTGAACCATGGATTCCCCTGCCGACCTAAGCCCTCCCTACCCAGGTGGTGCTCGGCCAATTGTGTGTAGCTTCCTAGGAACCCCCGGTCATGGTCGGCTGTGACATAGCCTGGATTTGAACCTGAGATCTCCAATCTATAGGGCCCATCCTGCACCCCACGTGGAGACCAGTATTTATTTATTTTTTAAATATATCATTTTTATTTTTTAAAAATCTGTGTTGCTTAAACTAATGTGCAGCTTACTTTGGTATTATGGGTTTCAGAACATTTCAGAGCATTATGAAATAATGATAGACAGGACAAGAATATGTGACAATGCTGTGCATTAGCAATACCGCAATCTGTGAGTACTTTGTTGTTAAAGCCCAAACTCCCCAAAAAAATTTGGAACAGTTTTCTGTATTGTTAAGGATAAATAAAACGTCAAGCTAGTCAACCAATGTTTAAGGATACAAAAATAACTTTAACCCCACCCCCCCCCCCCCCAAAAAAAAAAAAAAAAAAAATGAAGAATAATGTCTTTTTACTCTTGTCTTTTCTGGCTATACTTCACTGACAGGAATATGTGCTGGTGATGTCCATGCTCTGTCAGAATAAGGCAAATAATTTCTTTTTGATCTAGCCTTTATTCAATTGCCAGTTTTGAAGATTCCATGTTATGCAATTTCACTTAAATCTGCTGTACAAGAATCATCTGCTAGATAACGAGAAAATGACCTACTGGGAAGCCAAGCTGGTTTTTTTTTTTTTTTTTTTTTTTTTTAATCACAAAATCTGTTTTTGAGCGTTGAAAAAAAAGACATTTGTTTGCCAAATAATTGTCCCAGTTTTTACATTATATTTGCATTTGCAGCTTATTTATTCCAGTGCTCATGATGGCGCACACACAAACACACACAAACAGTATGTGACTCCTCCTATTTATTATTCAGTATTTTTAAGTCTATTTTCAAATTAAAAAAAACATATTTAAGAAGTACAAAGTAGTCAGTCAATTGACTTTTTGTCAGTGCGGAGTTTTGTATGAAGGGACAACAAAAATATCATGTTTATACTCTGTCAGTCCATTTCAGCCATGTCCTTTACCTACTGTTTCATTACACACAGCTTACAAGAGACTAAATAAAAGCTCAAAGTATGCAGCTTGAGAGGTAATAAAATGTTTTATTATACTTTATTTCTAATGACATGTTTGCCTAGTTTATTGAGAAACAGGGAAGGAGAGGGAGAGAAAGGAAATGAACTAGTCTGAACACAGATGGCTTTTTAAAGGAGAGACCACATGGCAAATGTTCACTACCCTCAGGCTTAGAGATTTAATATAACAAATTGGAAAAAAACACTAGGATACTTACCTTGTGGCAATATTAGAGTGAAAGAGCCATGCAAACAACTTAAATACATAACATAAAGCCAGATTTTAATCTATTTACACTGCCTGTTGGTATTGGACCTGCTTTGTGCAAAAGTTTACAGTCTGCTTCAACTACATAAGATAAATCAATAAATACAGACATGACAAACTGTCTGCATTGTCTTCTAAATGTATCAGAGGGAATTTGACACCTTTCCAGATAATGTTGTCGTCACACATGTAAATCTGTGTTAATTTTAAATAAAGTTGACTTCTTCCTGAATTACTGACATTAAAATGAAACCTTGTAAGGGTGCTACTTTTTAGTTTATTTGTAATACAAAACCTAAAACATTACGGTAATTCATTCATGAATCTAAGCAAAACTTGTGCAATTTCATGCACTTTGGGGCTAATGGAATCCATGTTACGATTTATAGAAACACATTAGTATTCTACATTATTTTTCTGACATGCCTAACATTTGTATGAATTTAGACTGCATTGGAATTATATCATTAAAACATACAGCTCATACTATATATAGGCCTAACTCCAAAACACAGGATTTGGGATTTTAAACATGTATTATTATTATTATTCTTTACAGATGCAGTTTACTTAATAAATATATTATAGATTATATATATATATATATATATATATATATGAATAATATTTTATTATCTATATATTAAATATAACTTAACATATTTTAATTATCTATTGTGGTAGAATGTAAGAGTCTGCTAAAACCTTTGCACCACTGTGTTCTTGCTGTGATTGTTTACAATCCCCTGCTGTTCTGCAGCATGCCTGAGTTGTATTGAAAACACATAAATCCACCTTCAAAGGCAACATGGGAGGCAGCAGGCTGGCTAGGAATCCAAACTGCAGGGGAAGGGCAATGTCTATGGAGGGCACTTTGTGTTACAGAAATGGTACTTTGTGTTAACTACAGTACAAACTGGAGCTTTAATTGTTCACACCACTGTTGTAAAATTAAACTTGGTGCTATAATTAACACCTTTGAATAGGCAGACCTGCTTTCTTATGCTTTAGGGTAACAGAATGGAAGAAATGGAAA
This sequence comes from Polyodon spathula, assembly GCF_017654505.1. Lineage (NCBI taxonomy): Eukaryota > Metazoa > Chordata > Actinopteri > Acipenseriformes > Polyodontidae > Polyodon > Polyodon spathula. The sequence goes on along the minus strand of NC_054534.1, from coordinate 63,878,798 downwards.
ACCAGCAGAATGGTTTCTAGAGCAGGATCTGTCTGCAGTCTTATTTACGACATACTTGCTTCACTTGGAGGGATAGGGGCAAACAGAGGTCTGGAAGGTAACCTTTCTTTCAAATGTACTCTGAGGTACAGTAAACTGAAACAAGAAGAGTAATCACTACATTTGGTTAAGCAAGACAAATGTTTATACTGTAACGTCCCCAATGTTATTTTTTCTATCTGTCATTTTATCTGTTTACAGCTGGTAGGTCTACTTTGAAGCACAAGTGTATTAACCAGCGTTCCTCTGTGAATCAATCAATAGAGAAAATGGGACGAGGGCCCAGGGTCTGCTGATATTCAAAGAACTAAACCAGTGGCTCACAACTCAGGTTCATGGAGGCAGTTTTTACTTTATTAATTTTAAATTTGCATTTCTTACCAATTACCACTCAGGATTGTAATAGCAAAACTTCAATCGATAGTCTGTGATAGTTATTCTTCCTGAATCAGGTTCTTAACATTACCCTGGTAAAATCACATTTTAGAATGCAATCAATGGCCTGTGATAGTTATTGTGCCTGAGTCAGGTTCTTAACATTACCCTGGTAAAATCACATTTTAGACAGTTTTGGTTCCCTGGAACTTGAGAGTAGAACCATGAAACGGAACTGCCTCCTCTATTAGAATTTGAACTTATACTGTTTAGTACACAAGGAAATGGTATACATTTATTTTGAATAATTGTAAAACCCATCTCATAAAAAAATAACAAATTCTAAATAGTTATAAGGACAACTTCAAACAAAGGGGTTGAGTAAAATAATAAAGAAAGAAACATATTTTATTTTGTCACTTTTTATTGCATACACAGCTATACTTTACCACAACATATTTGTATTTTATTCTATAAACAAACATCCAAACGGTAACAAAGCCCTTTAGCCATTATGTTCCTGAAAAATCCATACTTGAAAAAAGCAAAAGCTGCATGTCATTTTTTTTTCTTTAAACAGCTGCAACATGGCATACATTTGAGGTGTACACTGGGAAATGTCTGCTACTTAATTTAATTTGGGCACAGAAATCATACTGCTAAACTCCCAGTGTGAGGTACTTTACTTTAAAATGGCCAAGCAGCTGTTACACTTTCAGTTTCGTCTGAGCTGAGGCTTATCACCTGCCCATGATTAAAAAACAAAACAAAAGCAAAGTGAGAACTTTGCTGCTGTTTTTATAGCAGGCCACCAAGGTGACAAACAGTTATGTGTATTAAACTGTTTTTAAAGTATCAGTACTAATCAAAACCTGCAAACTATAGTCAACTGGCAAAAAATAAATAAAATAGCAATCATTTTTTGCAAACTTCTACGTGAATGGGAAAAGTCACAAAACTCAGACAATTTTTTAAGAATGTGCAAGGGGAAATGCAAGGGGAAACTTAAACATCATTTATACCACAACCTAGTGTGGGATACATTTTTATGTTATCCCACTTAAGTGGGTAACATAAGTGGAATAACATAAGTGTCATTGCTTACATTCCAATCCAATGGTGTACTACTGTAATCAAAATGGAGCTGCGCTTCGGTAGTCCAAACAATAGTGCCAATTGCTGCAAATTGACAGAGTGAGCTCAAGGTTCTGTCTAAAAAGATGGTTACGAAGAGGCCATAAACAGGGTTCAAAATGAATCTGTGTCATGGCACTCTGTTCAAAATAAAAGTAAAGATCTGCCAGATAAAATAATCCCTGAATTAATTAATTAAATATAAAAAATATACACATTTTATTGCTATTTATTTTTTGAAATATATTTGTGGTATAAACAGAATACTGAATGATCATTTGTGATGTATGTTTTTCATTTGCCTTAGGAGGATGTCCTTACATAAACCACTCGCCCCCTTTATTTAGCAGACATCCACATATCTTTATCCAATTGATTCAGAATTTCAGTTGTAGCTTTATCATGACCCCAAAACCTGTAGCACTCAGTTCTTTTCAACAGGAAATCCACAGATAAAGAACACACATTGATAGATGACTTTCCTCTTGAGGCATAAGGGTAGTTTCCCTTTCAGAATCGTACTTAATCTTACAAAGGCACTCCAGCCCATTTTTGCTCTTCTGTTGATTTCACACATTTAGTTCTCTGTTGCTGAAACTAACTGTCCTAAGATATGTAGTTATTGACTTCTTCAAGCTTGATCCCACCGACTTCAATTGCCTGTGGAGTGGTATATTTATTAAACATGACATGAGTCTTCTTCAGGTTCATTTTCAAACCTGCTTTGATGGTAGCCTCGTGTAGTTCTTGTACTCTTGTTTGTAATTTTTCTGGGCATGTTGTAAATATGAGGTAAATATGAAGTTGTCAGCAAATCATGGGTGATTCAAGTGGGCTCCATTGATCTTCAGCACCCTATTTTCCCAATCAAGTGCTTTGAAAATGTCTTCTAGGGTGGCCGTGAAGAGCTTTGTGGAAATTGTATCTCCTTGACAAACACCTTTTTTATTCTTGATTTTGTCGCTGTTTTTATGGAGTCTTACTGTGGATGTTGCATTCTTTTATATGTTGCTGCTCAGGTCTCTGTATGTTTTCTCAATTTCTTGTTTTTTTCAGAGAGCTTAGTACAGATCTTGTGTAAACAGAGTCAAAGGCTTTTTCATAGTCGATGAATCCCAAGCAAAATGGTAGTTAGTACTTGTTGCTGGTTTGAATTACTTGCCGTACAACTTGAAGATGATCCATTGTGCTAAATCCACTCCTGAATCCTGCTTGCTCATTTGATTGTGCCAAGTCAAATTTATCTTGAAGTGTGTTGGTGAGTATCTTGGTAAAAATATTGTAGATTATAGGAAGTAACCTAATAGGTCTGTAGTTTTCGAGGTCTTCTTTATCTCCTTTCTTATGTAAAGTATCACTGATGTGTTCCAGTCGTTTGGCACTTTCTTTTGCTTCACACAATATGTAAAAACATGCAACAGTATTTTTGTCAGTTCTTCACCTCTTTCTTTCACAATGTCAATCATTATGCCGTCTTCTCCGGGTGCCTTTCCTGTCTTTAAATGTTTCACTTCTTCCATTTTTTCTGTCTCGTCTTCATCATCTGCTACATTGCTCTTTTAATCTTGATAAAATTTTCTGTAAAAGTCCTCGTTTGATTACTAAAATTAGTTTTTTTCCCGATGAGTAGTCTTTTGCTTTCTTCATGCTTTGGTTGTTTTCAATAGTTTTCTCTACCACCCTACAGTTGAACAATCATATACCCTCAGTAATGAGCTTTCTTACTGTCTTGCAGAGCTTAATATATCCCATCTTTAACTTCAGAGCTGCTGCTTGTTTCATTTCCCTTCTTTTCTTCATGAGATCTTTTGTCTCTTGCATGATCTTCTGGTCACATTTTGTACTCTGTGTTCCAGCAATGTTTTTTGCTGTTTCTGCAATTACTTGCATCACTTCCTCATAGATTTTGTTTACCTAGATTACTTCATCTTTTTTCAGATCTTGAAGAGCGCCGAGTCTATTCTTCAGTTCCAGTTGAAACACCAGGCTGCTTCTGAAACATTTCTATGTTGATTGTGTTGGATTTGGTCATCATGAGGTTCACTCTCTCCAGTGCTCTGTTTAGGTGCATTTTGCATCTTACATGTTTGTGGTCACTTCCTGTGTTAAAATTGTTTAGTACTGAGACTTCTTGTATGTCGTGTTTCTTTAGTGTGTTGGGTCCTCTCCATGTCCATTCCTGATTGGTTTCTTCTGGAAGAAGGTGTTCATGATGAATAAGTTCTTGTTCTCTGCAAATTCGACTAGTCTGTTGCCCCTCTCATTCCTGTCGCCATGTCCAAATTTGCCAACTGAATTATCGTCTTCTTGCTGGGCTCCTATTTTGGTGTTGAAGTCACTGATGCTGAACTTTTATGGCTCTTCCCATTTTCATGTAGTTCTTGTACAAAAATATTCGACTTCTTCATCTGAATAGCTTGTTGTTAATGCATGTACTTGGATGACCGGAAGTTTATACTTTCTTGAAACTTTCACTATCAGTCTTACAGACCACTCTGACGCTCTGTTAATCTCTACTATGTTATTCTTGATTCTCTTGTGGATAACGAATCCATCGCTTCCTGTTTGTCCATCTATTGCCTCAGTAGAAGAGAAGATGTCCACTCTTAAGTTCTAGTAGTCCTTTGTCTTTTGCCATACTTCGCTTAGTCCTACGATGTCCCACTTGATTCTTCCAAGTTCTTCATCCAACTCTTGAAGTCTTGCTTCACCTGAAATAGATCTTCAGTTGTACGTGGCCAAGGACAGTGTTCTGTGGCAGCCTAAAATTGTAACCCGGTGATTCTTAGCAACCTCTGCCTTCATGCCTAACCGGCTGCTTCTTTGGTTGGCGACAATTCAGTCTCCGGGGAATGAGGACCATGTTTTTGACTGTGCTTTCGTCATAGGGGTTGGCCATAACTCACCACGCTAGCCAGGCAGGTTGGTAGGGTGCCCCTTCCACTTTGGCCGAGTATGTTACTCAAGCTTTCACAGCATGGTTGAATCTGCCAGAGTCAGGGGTCCCCGCTGTATTTCATCATAAGAACCCGTAATCACCCTCCTGCCACTTTGAGGCAGTAGAAGTTGGACTTTTAGTAGGAATATTCTATTATATATTAGTGAGTACAGGTGGAGAATCCTTCCCATCTTACTTAGGCCGATCACCCAACCAAATATATAATATATCATCGCTATAATGATTCATATATAGAATATATTATATATATCACATACCCACACGCACATACATATATACATATACCATATACTATATATACACACACACACACACACACACACACACACACACATATATATATATATATATATATATATATATATATATATATATATATATATATATATATATACATACATACCAGGGGGGGGGGGCTTCCCTCTGTTATACTGTTAATTCCAGGTATAAGTTTTTATAATTATCTTTATAACCCTTTGCTCACAGATTGTTTTTGATTTTGAACTGACCACCTGGACAGAAACCACACAAACAGTAGAATTTAAGAATAAATACTTAGCTTTGCTATCAGTTTCTGACCAGTCGTTCCTTCCATCGGTTTATCTTTCTGTATTCTCTTTGAAATCCCAAACGATCCTTGTTGTTTACCATCCAGGTCTGTCTGTCAAAATGGCAAACTTCCCGTGTCCTCTGTTCGGTTCCTTCTGGAACCACATGCTCTCCTGCCTGTAATTTTGGTTCCCTTTTTATAATGGACTGTCAATGATAGTTAATTGGTGCAAATGGAAAACACCTGGCTGCATTTAGAATTGGGGAATAGGACAAATTTTTCCTTCTATCACCAGTGCTATATTACAAATAATAACAATAACAATAAATAGCGTACACACAAAATAGCAGCAAAAGTACCTATCTTTGGGTAGTAAACACAAATAAAGTGTGAAACATAGGAAGTGCAAATGAAACCAAAATAATCTAATAAATACAAAAGCAAAACGTTAAGTGCACAACCCCAGCTAATGGCCACTGACGTCCGAAAATTTTCCTCAATGTACAGGTGGTGGTGTGTGTGTATGTGTCTCTAGTTTTTCCTTTGATATATACCGCTTAAAGTTGTGTCATTAGTGCTGACATTCCAGGCTTGTAACCAGGAGGTACCTGGTTCAAATCCCAGCTCAGCCACTAACTCATTGTGTGAGACATTCTTGTAAGTGACTCTGCAGCTGATGCATAGTTCACACACCCTAGTCTTGTATCTTGTAAAGTGCTTTGTGATGGTGGTGCACTTTGAAAGGTGCTATATAAAAATAAAGTATATTATTATTAACAGTCTTGGATGCTTGTTGTGACATTATAATTTATAGAATCCATCTTGAAAATTAGGTTGGTGTTCTAATTTGGTATTTCAAAATATGAGTTAATATTTTAGGATTTCCCTGGCAGTGTCATCAGTTCTTTCACCATCTGAGTCTGAGAATATTAATAATTTAACATCATAATTTACCTGTAACTAGGCCTGCTGCCAGAACACATATGCAGAATTATTTATAAGTATTTTGGTTGATTATTATAAATGTTTCACAGCTATCCTGGTCGATTATATTATTATAAATTACCATGATTATAATACTATATATATATTATATATATATATATATATATATATATATATATAGATATATATAGATATATATATATTACTATGTTGAATTTAATAACTGTACTAAATGCAACAACAAAGTAAGCTGACCAAAAAAACTCATTCAAGGTCTTCATACAGAGTAAATCAAACTACCTTGTTCAAAGAATAGACTGACCTGCTCACAGAAGCAATTAGTAACTTATTTGCAATGCAGACACTACAATTTACTTTTGAACCTAGGTCTTTTCTCCCATATTCTTTGTCTATTACTGTCATTTGTTTTGAAACTAATGTGATGCCAGTTTGAGAGCTAACACAAAACAAGAGCACATAATACAGCTTCAGCAGACTCACACTGTAGCGCAATGTTTGATATGTTGGGATTGAAGAACTTAACAAGTCATCATTGTAATATGCATGGTCAGATTGCTATCAAGTTATTTTTGCTTGAGAGCACCCCTGCCCATTGTATCACTTTCACTTGGGAACTGCTTTTGGAGCCTAGTACTGTTCACTTGCTTATTCCAGGTTCACTCCGGTTTGGACCTCAGCTAACAGTGTAATATATCAACTTCTGTATTTTATAGTTAATACAGCTTATATTCAAAATACTGTGGGTCTATGCCCAGTAACTAACAGGCACTAAAGATACAACAGCTTTTTTTTTTTTTTTTTTTTTAACTCAAAACCCTCCAGCTTCAGCTTTCCACGTTTTTTTTTTTTTTTTTTAAATCAAGTTTGCGTGTTTGTGTATGCCTGGTGGCGGACCTAATCTCAAGCCATCTGGTAGCAATATAAGCACTTAGTAACATATTTTGTATAATATCTGCATTAAAGCTCACTGTTTTATTTCCACTAATGGGACATTAGGATGAATAATGCAAAAAATCTCTGCTGACCTAGAAATCCAAAGCAGAAATATTGGTCTCCCTTAATAATAATGTTAGGTTTAGTCGTATTTAACCTCACTGTAAATCATTTTTATCTCACTGTGGTCATGTGTGGAGAGCGGGCAATTTCTGTGTAGAACATTAGTCTAACAAGTGTTGCTTTTAAAGAATGTTCATTCATAAAAAAAACCTATAGCACAAGTATTTAATTAGCTCTTGATGCCTCCAGCCATACTAATGATGCTTAAAATAGAAGATGTTCCACTGATATATTCTCTAGAGAATTCCCAAAATAAAACCAAGGAAAGGAAACTCCGCGAGGGAAATAAAACAGGAAGTAAAAGTTTACAAAATTAACTAAGGGTCAGGCAGACTAGAAAAATAGCAAAGTGCAATATGTTATGTGCAAACAAATGTAATAGGTCACATAGGAAGCTAGGAGGTGCTTGCACTTTTAAAGAGGAACAAATAGTTTTCCATTAACAAACATAACTAAAAATCTTAACTTTAAAGGTGTAGTAGGTATTATCTTCACACAATGATACAATCAGATTCATAAACACCCTTATTTTAGAAGCTGACAGTTTTATTATATATATATATATATATATATAATATATATATCATAATATATATATATATTATATATATATATATATATATATTATGGCAGAGTACTTTTATGCTAACTGGAAGAATATTATGGTGGAAGTAACTTTCTGCTTTGTTACAAATAATTGTAATAGGTCAAAAAAAATTCACGGCTGAAAAAAATGAATACAATTGGATTTTTCCTTTTTGGTCTCCAACTATTATTATTTATGGTACAGCACACTTGTCAAACAGTGGAAATGTATAGGCTGCCGCTGGTACGATTTGTTCTAGTAGCATTCATAACTATTGTGAAAGTACATGGGATTTCAATTAAGGTTCAAGTTTACTTTTACAAGTGTGATCCAAGTCTAACAAGGCTTCAATGTGTGAATTGTTTCCAGATGTCTACCAATACTAAAAACAACCCCGATAAGACCTGGAAGGTTATACTTTGGAACATTATTACTCTCATTCTTTGCCACTGCATTTAAGACCTTCAGTGAATAGTTAATGTCAATTGCATGTATAAGTAATTTCCATTAGTGTTAAGGTGCTTTACTGGAATAGTTTTCCAGTGAATATTTATTTATATTGTATACGCTTTCACATGGAAATACATAATTTACCTTATTAGCTGATTTGGCTTAAAAGGGTTCAACTTAGTTCCCAGTGAGGCCCTGTGGTGCAGAGGTCACAACCTAGTAAATACATTTGATGTTTGATGAAATAACTAAAATGAACTCTCCATAATAACAACTTGTTTCTTACCATCTCTCTGAACTGGAAGTAGCAACTTAAAATAATATAGTTTTACATGCTTTGTCAGTCGGACACCGCTAATATTATTGTAGAGGCCAGGGCAGTAAAATGAAAACATGCCACAAGGTATTTGTGTGTCGACAGATATTAAGGTGTACTAGCATAATCTTTAACCTTCACAATGTCACAGTAAATTGAATGCTCTAGCCCACGGTGTGTCATGGTAAAACAAGGCCAGTGTGCATTGCTTTATTAAAATCTTTGTTTAGCAATTTTACTGACAAATAACTTTTAATTATTTATAGGTCATTGTCATTGAAGCCCTGCACATGTAAATAGTGTGGTGTTTGTGTTGTATAATTAATGTGGCTGGGTCTTGATTGAATAATTGATAATCAATCAAGTCCCAGCCACCTGGCATAAAAGGGTGGACAGGTCCTTTGTTTAGTTTGATTAGTTTAGAGACTGGAATGGGAGCAGCAGGTGGTGTTGTGGCGCAACACCTTGATGTGTGTTGATCTTTTGATTTGTGTTTGCTTGAACCTTTTTTGCTTGATCCAGTGTTTGGTTATTTTTGTTTTGAGTTCATAAAAGTGTGCAACAGTGTTTAATCTGCAGTCTTCCACTCCTGGGTCTCCTTTATGCCGGTTAGCAGCCATGCTGTTGATGCTATCCTGTCACAGTCATCAATACGCGCTCCCGAATGGCACATCCAGCAAAAGGCGCTTCATGAGGATGTGCTCATAGCCTGGGTATCGCAGGCTCGAGTCTATGTCACAGATAACCGGGAGCTCCCAGTGGGTGGCACACAATTAATGCTGCCTGGGGAGGGATGGTTTAGGTCGGCAGGGGAATCCATGGCTTGCCGCGCATCAGCGACCCCTGTGCCTGATAGGGCATCTGTGGTTCTGCAGTGGAGCCTCCAGATCTGTGTTGTCCTCCGGCAATATAGGCTGGGTGGCCTTGCTGTGGATCCGCAGTGTGAAAAATGACAGATTGACAGGAGCACGTTTGGGAGGATGCGTGTTCCAGAATCCGTTCCCCGAGTTGGCGGGGGGCGGGGGTCTAGTGGTGGGCCGAGGATATAGATAACAATTGGGCACACTAAATTGGGGAGAAAACCGGGGGTAAAAAAAATTGGAGAAGATTACATTTATAAAATAAATAAATAAATAAATAAATAGAAAAGAAAACACTTCTACAAACTGAAATGTAGTTTCTGCATTGCAGTTTCTAAAAGCTCAAATCACTAACAAATAACTACAACACATAATTTTGTAGTACAGATTATCTAAATGTGTTTAATACATTCACAGGGTCATATAGAAAGCTGACCCTTCATGGGACAGGAGCAAGGGTTGTGTGGAGGAAGAACCTGGGAGGAGGAATGAAATGAGAGGAGAGTGCTTGAGAGTGCTTGTGACTTAAAAAAGAGGACAGGGTCTCCCCTTGGCTTGTAGAGAAATGCCCTCATGGAGGTGAGGTCAAACCGAACAGCCTCCAAGGCTGGAAAGTGAACTTCCATTCCCCCAAAGGGAAACAAAATAAAATAGTGATAGATTCAAAAAGATGAAGAGAAGTTCAGAGGTCTACCTGGCTTGCATGGGTCAGCTTTGCTGATGGGAGATTGGGGTTCGAACAGGCTTTAGAAATGAGAGAGTAGAAGCAATGAGGAAAGAGGGCAGATGGAATGGAAATGGGCATGCTGCAGGAACTGCACGTGTGAAGGAAACGGCACTGAGCAGAAGGTAGAATTGGAGTGGCAGAGGAGAAAGAGAATGCTTTCCCAAGGTTGTTGGTGGGCCAGACTTGTAGAGGAAAACAGCTCAGAGAGGAAACTGACAAGAGGCGGGTTTAGATAAAGGCCACCCTTAGAAAACTGTGGTAGATTCAAAACCCAGACAGCTGGGATGATGCTGCTGAACAAGCAAGGTGGCTGTGGATGACAGTCGTGGATTCAGAGCCAAGCACGTTTTGAAAAAGATGCCAAAGAGGAGAAGGATCAAAATAAGAAGCTTTTGTTCAGCTCAGTTCAGCTGCAATGGCCAATGTAGGAGAAAGAAAGATGTTTTGAGTGGATTATTATTATACTTTTGCTGGGCTGCTTAGCTGGAGGGAAATATCTGTGTCTGAGATTTCAGATCCGTATGTGACAGAGTGACACAGGTATCCATTTTATTAATAGTTTTCTTAGAGTTTAGTGAAATAATTGGGTTTTATATAACTATATTTTTTTGGTCTTAAAGTTTAAAGCTTGGGTCTGTTCACAGGGCATAATGAAAAGCCAAAAAACGAGAATAATAGCGTGATTTCAGATTTAAATAGGGAGATTGACAGATATTTTTGGTGGGACAAAACAGGGGGGAACTATGCCCAATTGTGATTAAACAAAAACCAAAAAAAATACACAGCCAAAATGTTGGTTCTTTGTTTTGTTTGCCATTTCATTTGTAGATTCCAATCAACAGAGGGGGGAGGAGGAAGATCCAACACACCTCCATCACATCGATGTTGCATCATTGAGGAGAACTTGATGATGCCCTTCAGCCATTCCTTTAGCTGCAAGAGTGGGGTTTCAATATGGTTCAGAGGGAGTTGAGGATGCTCGGGCGTAACCTCAACTCCTGTGTTTGAAGACTGGAACACCACGTTGGAGGAATGGAACAGTCTGTCCGGATAAAACAACAACCTGTCCAGACTGGCTAATGAGTCCGAACAGTACTTGTTTCGTGCCCCAACCAGTGATCCAACATCACCCAGGCCTTGAGGAAGACCACCTTAGCTGTCCCCAATTGTGATTAACTCTTCATCAGCTACAAGTGGTGAAACTTAGCGTGTTTAAAATGAATTTATCCCACAATTCTTTGAAGCTCCTTATATGTGTTTAAACTCTAACTGGTTACCTTTATTTTGATACCAAGCACGTCCTTGTGACTGACTTGGGAAACACGAAAATCCTTCTCCAAAGGGCACGTAGTAAATTGTTTGGGTGCATAACACAATCACAGCTCCTGCTTACTGTAGCCCCTTGACTTGCAGAATCCATGCCTGAGAGACACAGTATATTTTAAATAAATGTGCCCCCATCTACAGCACTTCAAAACTTTAATAACGGTGCTACTTGGATTGCAATTTGTTTTTTATTCCTTGAGGGTTGGAGCCTTTCTATCTTTCTTTTTTATTTTGTTGGAACCTTTCTATCTTTCTTTTTTTTTGTTTTTTTTGTTATGTAAGCAAGTTTGTGCACTATTTTTTCCCTGACAATTTTTGAATAACAATAGAATAAAAATCTAGACAAGGACATTTGTTTTGAAATGAAAAAAAAAAAAATAATTTTGTATGTTCCACAGTGAAGCAAAGGCCTTTATGTAAACCAGATTTTTTTTTTTTTCACAGCGTTCCTTTCAGGTTATAGAAAACAATTCATACATTTAAATACACATTTGATTTTAACAAACATTATGCAACACCCTAGGTCCTGGAAAGATTTAGTGATAATTTCTCACCTGATGTTTATGGAACCTTTTTTTTAAGTCACCCCTGGAGTCTTACAGCTGGTAAATCAAGTTACGTTGGTACAAATGTTTTCTTCTTTGTTGGTGAAAAGTCTCCTTGCAGTCAAAATCCCTAACCAACCCCTGGGGTCTGATAATTGGATGCACTTAAAACATAAGAAGGCTAATGAGAAGTAGTACATTTCTGTTTTTTAATAAGTTTGTAATTTCATCCACAGTTGCATAAACAGCTCATTGATAAAACAGAAGTAGAAGAAAGATTACAGAATAATTAGAGTAAAGATTTCAATAGAATGTAAGCTCTGTTGCAGACTTTGTGGAGTTTCAGTTGTTTATTATCACACAGCTGCAAGGTACATAGCTGCCAGATGTATGCAGCTGTTGGCTGCTGCCTTAAAAAAACAAAAAAAAAAAACAGGCCCTTGTGTTTTTTGTCATCCACTTGTTGGACTCAACATGACATATTAAATTGCATCACTGACATTGATAACATGTAACTGTCAAACAATATTCACTTGGTATTAAGTATTCATTGTACATACAATTTTTAAAAAAATTTACAGCACACATTTACCATTACTACAACGCTAAAATAAGAATAACAATACATTTTGCACCTTACTTTCATTACCTTAATATTTTCTCCCCACAGTATGAGGAAAAGTAAATTTGGTTCAAAGATACTTCTGGGTCTCATAGATAAAATAGTAAAAGAGAACAATTTTTTAAAGTTTTTTTTTTTTTTTAATTATTGTAGTAGTACAGCATTTTACAGTTAGGCATATACTCTAAACTATGACAATAGCTGTTACCACTCTACATGTCTATTACATTGCTCGCATTTACTAGGGAGGTCAAACCAAAGTCTGTGTAGCCATGTGGTTCTGACTTTAGGTAACTATTTTAGATTATGAATATTATTAACACAATCTGGATATATTCACTTGGTAATGACTGTGCAAACTCACGCAAAAACAGTACTGGAAACTTTCAGAAAACTGGAACTACACAGGGGAACAAAAAACCCAGATTATAATGTTGGTTTATAGATTTTTTTTTTTTTTTTTGATAGTTAAGGTACACTGTGCTAAAAATAAATACATTGCAATTCTTCCCCTCTACAAATAAGGCTATGTTGACAGTAAATGACAAGGTCTATTCACTGGGAAATATCAATTATGACCAGAACTCAGCTCTGGCACTCTTGTTGAACAAAATAGACTGGTTCCACTTTTAAGAACTTACTTTGAGGTACTTTTTTGATAAGCAACAACCACTAAATTTAGTCAGTCTGAGACAAGTGTGATTATGAATACTGAATAACAAAAACAACCTAATTGAATTTCTAAGCAAGTTGATTACTAATAATCTAAATACTAATAATCTGAAACTTTATTATAATTAGCAGGTTTATAAAATACTGTACACTCAGACCTCTGCTTTGCTGAAAGCTATTTTTAGCCTTTTCCAAACATATTTCTGTTCTTAGCAGCACTGACAGCCTTGGCGTGGTCTACAATAGCCTGCAGCAATGCAGGGCATAGCCAGTCTTTCTTAACCTGACCATAATCTACCTTTAACCATTCAGAGACACTCCATCACCATAGTGGTTACTAGACTAAACATATCTTTCTAGAAAAGTCACACTTTACAAAGAAAATCTGCCAACCAGATCCTAGATATCAACAGGGAATGAGTTTAAGGAGACTTTAGTGTTTTTGCAATGAAGGGTTTGTTTACCTCCAGCAAGCCACTAAACCAAATTAACATATTTCGAGTCCTCATAAAAGAAACCAGATATCCTGTACTCAGTAAACACAACATAGCAAGTTGACTAATATTGGTCGTTTACTACAGCACAGTTAGATTTGTGGTTTAATAATATATTGAATACGATTTGACTGCGCAATGTATTTAAACAAATATTGCTGTATTTTCGGGTATTTTGTGCTGTATGCCAAAGTAATAATTGTGGGTTTCTATGTATGATTTTAAATTTTAAAAAAAATACAGAAAAAAAAAAGCTGCAGTTCTTAGAAAGATAAACTGATAAACCAGCAGCAAAAATACATTTGACATCATGATACGCCTCATGATAAAATCACACATTTGTTTGTAAAACCCATTTACATAATGAGCAACTCGTTTTCAGTAAATAGTAGAGCTGTTACCTGTATCTAACTGATAATGTTTCTTCAGGGTGAATGTCAGTGCTGCGGGGTCCCCACCTTCACCCTCAAATAAAAAATGTGTTTCTATCAAAAAGCTTTTCATAACCATACAGTAGCCCCTCCCTAAACCGGACATGTTTGTCTGACATAAGGGGGGTGTCAGGTTTAAAAAAATACAATAAAATTGCACACACATATTTATAGAGTTCAGTGTGTTTTAAATGTATAAATCATTGCACTGAAATAACACTAATGTGTTTTGGGTAAACTACACATTACATTATGTAAAAATATAAATCTGTACAGTAGGCCTGTATAGTATACAGTGCAGTGGAAAAATCTAATTAATACCTTGCACACTTTCTTTTTACTTTAGCCTGTAGGCTACCAGTATGGTAACACAAAATAAATCATGCTGCTGCATTGTACACATTAGTGTATTTTTTAAATTATTAAATTATTATTATTTTTAACTTGGCCTACTTAGTAGCCTGGACAATTAACACAAAATAGATCACGGTGCCACACTGACAAGTTATGACACTTACAGGAGGACAGTCAATTCTTGTTAATATGAATTTCATGTATATGGTGCACAATTACAAACCACCTGCACATTAATAGAATAGGTGTGTTTCCTGTTCCTATACAGATGCTCAGAATGAGCTGGAGGGGTTATACGCACGTGTGTTCAGTTCATTGCCCAACACTTTGGGAAAACCACAAATTTCATAGAAATTTGTTTTCAAGGCTTGTAAGTACATCCTGCTTTTAGGGTAAAATAGGTATTTGGGTGTTTGCCTCAAAAAGGCATTGAGCATAACTGTCAACGCACGAGAAAAAGCGGACTGGGAAATACCAGCAGCAGCTGCCACAGTCCCCTAAAAGGACCCAGAGGCAAGATAATGCAGGGTGGACAATAGTTTGACCACCACAGGGATAGCATGGCTTCTCTGGGTGACAGGCTCCAGGTCAGCTTTTAAATTAGACAGCAGCTCAAGAATAATGTGGCTGCAGACTCTGTACCTGTGGTTAATTTGGTCTTAATTTAAATCGAAGAGAGTAATGCGGGTACGATATACCCTTTTTCTTCTCATCCTACAAATTACTCATTCTTGCAGAAGACAATGTCTCCTTCTTGCTGCGATCACAGTGACTGTAGTTAGGGGATAGTGTTTTTCATTATGCCTTTTAAAAGTTTGCTAATTGCGACTGTTTAAAACATGCTTTCAAAAGTTCTTATCAAATTGATGCAATTGTAAGTGTTGCCATTGCGGGCAGCTTTAGTACATCTCATTATAATATTTGACAAGCCTCATTTGTACTTTTGCCACCCCATTTATTCAGGAACTCCAATATTTCCATATTCATCTAAGGCTGAATGGCAAAGAAAAACTGCTGCCGCAAAGCATTCCCTGAAATGTCGCTAACAGCATTGCGCTTGTGTAATACATTTCACCCTAGACGGACTAGTTTGCAACTGGTTTGAGACTATTGCGACAGGGGCAACACTGTAGTACATATACCCCTGTGTGTGTATGTTGGGGCAAAGGAACATAACTGCTTGTATTGTTCATTTATAGCATATCAGTAAATATATTCTCTGGTTAATCCGTCTGAGATATTTCTCACAAAAATTCGGTTTTTCATATTGTGCATTGTAAATCTATAAATCTTCCTTTCATAACATGAAATACGTCCATTAATGTTCACGCTAAAAGTTGTAGAATTGGTTTGAGTGTATTATTTACATTTACATACATTTTACACTAGCTAAGTCATGTTTGGCAATCCTAAATGCTGAATAAAAAGAATACTACATATACTCTTTTGAGCAAAAATACATTAGCCCTAACCATAAAGATTAGTAAATTAAGCCCATTGTAATATATGTGCCTAACAGAACACATGTATACAGTAATGCTATGGTAGTGATGGTGTTTATGATGATAGAAGTGTGATATAACATGTCATTAAAAGTACAGCATGGTTTATGATTGTGGTCAAATTGTGGTTTTACAGTGGTCAACTTTTACTGTGAGTCTACTGTATATCAATCAGTGCACCTAGATTGTTTTTTTTTATTTTTTTATATGGACTTTAGCTCCTCCTATTACCCACTGAACTGACTGCTGGGGTCAGCATGGAGCCAGGGCTCTCCCCATCGATCAATCCTTATCACATTGTGTGACAGTTCAGAAGCGCAGCTGGAGGGTGATGTATAGAGGAGCGAGTCAGAAGAGACCGGGGCTGCACTGTCTGCAGGTCACAAGACATCTGAAGAATAGGATTTAAGTTAAGGTTAGACTGTTTTTTTTCTGATAAGCCCAATAAAAATCACAGTGTTCACTTAGATTTTTCACACATTTACAGATTTTGGTTTTTAAAGGAGTGATGTTATAGTGTGCCAACCATTTTATTGGGCATAAACTTTGCTTTTTAAAAACCTAATGTGTTTATTTTTTAACCATGAAGAAATTATTAATTTCTAAAAGTATGTGGAACAATACAAAAAAGTACAGTAATGTGCATACTTTTGCAGTAGGCTAAACTTTAACATAATGCAAAAATAAAGATGCAAATGTATTTTGTTAAAATAAAATAAAAACTCTTTCATTCGTGGTGGTCCAACTGTAATTTGCAAAAATGTACATTCTTCAAATAATCAAATTATTGTCTGACCCCTGATCATTTTATACCACCAAAACTAATTACATTCCATATTCACAATGGAGGTCCATGCACCAGCCTTTTAGCTGCATGAGTCAATGGCCTTTGAAAAAGAATAAGCGATTTGTTTAAACTGTAGTCATTTGGGATGGTTTTTGGTTTTACAATTGCTGGGGTTGTCATGTTGAATCGTAGAGCCAGGCCTGGTCTAGATAGAGACAGACATACCATTAAGCCTGAGGAAAAGAGCATTAAGGACTGATAGATTTGACTTAAGACCTTGTTCTGGACCTTCCAAAAGTGCCATTTGCAGCATAAACAGGTTGCGTGTCTAATGCTGATTATTCTGTGTTTATCACAGTAAAGCATTCTTCACTAATAAGCACTGATGTGGACTTATCTTTAGAGGCTGCTTTTAATAAAATCTCTATAGACACTGCTTTTATTTTATTATTT